>NC_060191.1:44290335-44295335 GCF_021184085.1 Oncorhynchus gorbuscha | reverse complement strand
TGTAGGACCAGCTGGAACTACAGAATTATCCCACCATGACAATGTAAGTTACAATCTATTGATTATGTTCTGGTCAAAATTATAGCAACTAGCAATTGATCAATCAGTTTTTGATGGCTGTAAGGCAAAGTGTTGCATTGTAACTTTCTACTACAAATTAGAGATGATTGAAAATTGGTTTACGCCATTGTTTTCACTAGTCTAGCATAGAGCAACTGAATTGTCTTATTTTTTCCATGACTTTAAATAGAAAAAATAAGAACTCCCAAATGAAGATAATGCTGATGGGTGCAGACATTGTAAGATTAATCATCACATTTTTGAGAGAACAAACTGCTAAGAAAGGGAACATGAGGTCTCGTACTGCGTTGGTGGTCAGTCAACCTCTAAGTATATGCAGGTGTTTCCTATGCATTTCCTGATATATCTAGTAGACTTGCTTAGTTCAGTTTCAGGGTTGGTTTTGAAAGGCTTAATTTAGGCATCAGATTTGTGCAGATGTGCTCTATGCTAATTTGGTGTGGCGGCTACAAAGAAGAAATCTTTACTCGTCATTATTCCAAACGGGACATTATTTGTCTTTTTACCTAAACATGCAAACACCATCAGATAGAATTCATAGCAAGCAGAGCACTGGATTAACCAGATTTGATGAAATATAGCAGAACAGATGAACTTGAATGACATTCACTCTCACAGGATGGGTTGCCAATAAGAACTAACTTAAAGCCACACCCCTAATAAACCACTAATCTAAGGCACATTTCACTGCTTCTATGGCTTTATGAACCACTGCCATTGTGTTTGCTCAATTACAAACGAGACAGCTCATACTAGTATGACGGACCCTTTAAAGCAACACATTTCACCCCCCCCCGTCATCACAGTCGACACACCTATGTTTGCTTTAAATTAGCTTTAAAAATGCTACATTTTCTCTCAGCCTCATGGATGGTTACATGTGTAGAATTGCAGGAAATCTTCTCTCAGCCTCATGGCAAAATGTGTAGAATAGCATGAGATTAGCTATAAAACTGCAAATCTTTCTCTTTGTCCCATGCATCAACATTTCTGAAGGCTTTACGAGGGGGAAAGCTGATTCATGTACAAGACTGTGCAGCAACACTTACTCTGTTGTAATCTGGTTTGAATTTAAAGAATGTAAAGAAAGTAGTAACTATCAATAGTCACTATTTGAATTGTGTGGATAATTTTTACAAATATCGCAAATTCCTTAGTCCTTATGTTGGTACCATTCAAGTCATTTACTGGATCTTTGTGGACACTGACAGCCGTGTTTAGAGTGTAAAGATAGGTGTATCTCACTGATCATCCCTAAAGCCAACACCTCCTTTGGCCGCCTTTCGTTCCAGTTCTCTGCTGCCTGTGACTGGAACGAATTGCAAAAATCGCTGAAGTTGGAGACTTTTATCTCCCTCACCAACTTCAAACATCTGCTATCTGAGCAGCTAAGCGATCGCTGCAGCTGTACATAGTCTATCGGCAAATAGCCCACCCATTTTTACCTACCTCATCCCCATACTGTTTTTATTTATTTACTTTTCTGCTCTTTTGCACACCAATATCTCTACCTGTACATGACCATCTGATCATTTATCACTCCAGTGTTAATCTGCAAAATTGTAATTATTCGCCTACCTCCTCATGCCTTTTGCACACAATGTAGGGTTAGGGTATATATATATATAGACTCCCCTTTTTTTGCTACTGTGTTATTGACTTGTTAATTGTTTACTCCATGTGTAACTCTGTGTTGTCTGCTCTCACTGCTATGCTTTATATGGGCCAGGTTGCAGTTGCAAATGAGAACTTGTTCTCAACTAGCCTTCCTGGTTAAATAAAGGTGAAATCAAAATAAATCAATAAAAGTAAAAGAGTGTAGTATTCAAGCTCTCAGTCGATGTCAGTGGAACGTTGGTGACACTGGGACCACTCAGGGAAACCTGTGGTTGGAAGAGATGTGACATCACTTGAGGTTGTGTAGCGGCTGTTATAAAGCAAGTCACTGAAGCCCATCACTCACTATGGTTCTGTGTCAAACTCACATCCTATTAAGAAAAGTCAAGCAATTCAACAAATTACTCAGAGCTTGAGATATCTGAAAGCCATAGAGCATGCACTGGAAGAAATGTAAGTACATGATCCTTTTAAAAATTGAATCTAAATAGAAATTAGAAACGTTGACACAAACGTTGTGCTATGTTCCAAAACATTATATTTTTACCTCATCAATGTGATCAAACATTGCCAAACAGAATCATTTAGATGTTTGACTATGGTATGCCAACATCTTATTGCAGGGACAGTAATAGCAGATGACTCCGTGTCAAGTAGCCTACCTCCTCCAACTAACCAGTCATTCTACAATATGTACTGTAAGGGGGTGCTGTGGAAATGTCCATCTGATTACTACAAGAAAACAACACTGAAAACTATGGCACGTGAATTAGTTTTTTGCACATTGTCATTGAGGGTCAAACGTTGGGGTCAGAGGTTGAGGGTCGTAATTGATACATCATCCCTTACAGAACAAGGATTTACTATTCAGTATTCAGTAAACCGTTCAAGTTGTGTGGCGACATGTTTCAGGCCAGTCTTGATTTGATGGATAGTTTCCTCCAAGCCTCGTCACCTTTTTTCACCCTAGAGTCATGGTTAAGATGATTTACAGTGGGTTTTTTTTTTTAACTTAGACAGTCGTTATAAAGCAACAACACACAAGGAACCATAAAAGGAATAGAAGATTAGGTCTTTGTTTGGACAGAGGGATTTGTACATTCATTAATCTGCGACAGGGATGGTGTTAAAGTAGCTCTTTGAACCAAATCATAACTTGCAATCCACAATTTTAACTAGAGTAACTGTCTACTTCAGCATGTCGACATGCAGTGAAAGGGCTAAAAGCAATGTTGTCATCACTGGAGAAAGTTTTAGGTTTGGAAAGAGGAAGACAATCATTTGGAGGTTGGCTATAATCTTGATATGCAAAACGGCCCAAACACCACACCACTGTAAAACATCACAGCTGCATTGCTTCCTCTTTTGTACAGCTTGGAATCTTGTGTGTGTCTAAGTGCGTTCGGCGTGCTCGTGTGCGTGTCATTGTGTTCATGAAGACGAGGACTGAATTCGTCATTCTTTTTCAAGTTCTCTTAGATCTTCATGTGTTTCATGTCAATTAAATACGTAGTTTTAATTGCTCATTTTCATACTAAATGTGGACACCGCCTTCAACATAATTCCCTCACACTCGCTCAAACAAATTTCCATTTGTACAGCTTCTGGTTGCTCCAGTTACATTGAGAGTTTATATTCACCCATAGCTAGTGGAATATAATAATGCATTATAGAAAATAGAAATACGAAGGTCCTCCAAAAAACAGAAACATTTTATTCAGTTTCATAGTGTTATAGCTTCATGCTTTACCTTCCATTGACTGGTTGTGACCGTATGACCTCTGAGTAATCCTTTTGTGCTCTAGCTTCCTCTCCCACTGACATGCATGTTATACATGTGGTTACTGCTTGTCAGAGCCTACAGCTTTCTCAGAGGCTGCGCGAGGGCTGCCTGCCTGCAGTACAGACACACTTGGTGTAATTAAAGGGATAGTTGACATTTTAAGATTGTGCTCATCTTTTGACTTGCCTAAAGTTTTACTGTAAGTTCATTAGCTGGTTATTTCATAAAGTGTCATTGTTTGGATGAAACAACAACGTCTTACTGTAGTTAAGTTGAAAAAAAGATACAATTCAGAAATATGACGTTGTTTCAGAATATTTAGGAACGTTAGCTAGCTAACTCATTGATCCTGCTCCAGGTGAAATAACACATTCAGAATAATCTACTACACTGGGAGGAGTTACAGTCTTTTGCACCACAGTAATTTAAGTGTAAATGTAGGAGGACATTTAGTGCAGCGTTGAGTGATATGTAGGAATGGGGGCTGTACTGTACATTACAGAGGGAAAAGCATTCTTTGCATGTTCAAGGATAAGAAGTCAAGTGGCAAAACCTTATTTTCAATGAAGCTTTGTGAAATATAGCACAATCTATTTGCTAGAGATAAGACGAAAGGAGTATTTACTGTAAGAACAGACAGTGGCGCCGTTTTTCAAATCCTTTACGCCGAAACCATTTTCCACCCAATTAATTTTGTCTGGTTGATTTTACAAGTCATTTAAAAAGGGCTTATATGTGATCAACAAAGGGAAAAGCAGGCTGTTTTCCCCCCACAACAGTACACTTCAAGGTGAATTTCCAGTACATTTTTGATCCAGTGAGCCAGAGTGGCTGCTGACATTAATTACTAGGCCACAACATTCCACACCTCAGTATGCAAACAATGGTCCAGCCACCCCGGTTTTCCTTGGAAGTCCCTTATCTCAGTTGTTGGCCATGTGACAACATATTAGTTACTCTCGATGGCTCAGGAGCGCACATACGCACACACACATTCACACAGACTTTCACCTAAGGGCTGTAATGTCTGCTAGTAATTGGGCCTTATAGAGTTTAATAATAATGTGATGGTCATTTAAAGTTGTTATTTGGGTAGAAAGTTCAATCAGCTGACTGTTCCATTGCTGGGGGGGGAGGGTGGAGGGGGTAAATCAATCTGATATAGATTTAGATCTGGAGAGGAAAGTGTCAGGACTCACTCCAGCTAACAACACAGCCAGATCTGAGCCAGAACGCCAGTATCTGAAACCATAGGGCCTCCACCTCTGCATTGTAGATCATCATCAGTCTCTAGACACCTGACAACAGAAACCGGTTCCCACGATTTCACACACCTTGGTCACACACATGTGCACAGACAAGCAGTGTCTTATTGCATGTGACAGTCATTTTTAAAGACAGATTTTTTTCTAAAAATATTAAAACCTGGTGAAATGTACAAGTCAAATACACAATATGATATTCCTTTCCTTAGTCAACCATATTTGTATTAAATAAGGAACATTTCTATGGACCAATT
>NC_060191.1:44107835-44285335 GCF_021184085.1 Oncorhynchus gorbuscha | reverse complement strand
AAGACAGGCCTTGATTGATATGTCCCGAATCATGCTAAAAGTTTAAATGTATTTTTTATTTAAATTACTTGTAAGGTATTTATTTATTTTAAGTACCTCCTTTCTGACAGCCATAATCGAATACAGTTGTTTTAAAAGTAGTTACTCTTGAGATGTCTATTCAAATATTTGAAATAATTTCCTAAAGTCATTCAATTGTTAAATCAACCCATGATGAAAAAGGGAACAGTTTTGTAGTTTTACTAGTTCTAATATTTACTAAACAAACACTTTCCTGAAAAATAACTGCTGTCATAAAATAACTGCTGTCATGTACTATAGATACTATAACTGAAAGGCAGTTAAATCAACCCATATCTGTATTTATCTAGGGTCTGCTTTGAAGAGTATTTGGCATATTTGGAAAACCTCCTCTCATTTCCTGTTGCCTTGCTCTCTCTTGCTGTTATTTTTTGAAGCAGAAGTTGGAAGTTATGGCTGTCAGTTAACTATGGTACAGGAGTGGGAAGTTATGGCTGTCAGTTAACTATGGTACAGAAGTGGGAAGTTATGGCTGTCAGTTAACTATGGTACAGGAGTGGGAAGTTATGGCTGTCAGTTAACTATGGTACAGGAGTGGGAAGTTATGGCTGTCAGTTAACTATGGTACAGGAGTGGGAAGTTATGGCTGTCAGTTAACTATGGTACAGAAGTGGGAAGTTATGGCTGTCAGTTAACTATGGTACAGGAGTGGGAAGTTATGGCTGTCAGTTAACTATGGTACAGGAGTGGGAAGTTATGGCTGTCAGTTAACTATGGTACAGGAGTGGGAAGTTATGGCTGTCAGTTAACTATGGTACAGGAGTGGGAAGTTATGGCTGTCAGTTAACTATGGTACAGGAGTGGGAAGTTATGGCTGTCAGTTAACTATGGTACAGAAGTGGGAAGTTATGGCTGTCAGTTAACTATGGTACAGGAGTGGGAAGTTATGGCTGTCAGTTAACTATGGTACAGAAGTGGGAAGTTATGGCTGTCAGTTAACTATGGTACAGAAGTGGGAAGTTATGGCTGTCAGTTAACTATGGTACAGAAGTGGGAAGTTATGCCTGTCAGTTAACTATGGTACAGAAGTGGGAAGTTATGGCTGTCAGTTAACTATGGTACAGAAGTGGGAAGTTATGGCTGTCAGTTAACTATGGTACAGAAGTGGGAAGTTATGGCTGTCAGTTAACTATGGTACAGAAGTGGGAAGTTATGCCTGTCAGTTAACTATGGTACAGAAGTGGGAAGTTATGGCTGTCAGTTAACTATGGTACAGAAGTGGGAAGTTATGGCTGTCAGTTAACTATGGTACAGAAGTGGGAAGTTATGGCTGTCAGTTAACTATGGTACAGAAGTGGGAAAGCCCATGGTTCTCTGTTTATCTGGCTGTCCCATCAGTGTCTCCCCTGTAGGGTCCCCTCCTACGAAACCGACAAAGACTGGGCTCTGCAACCCACCTGCCACACCCACCTGAAGCACACCAACTACTGCAGGTTTGAGGTCCAGCAAGACTGTGCGCTTGTGTTCTTTCAGTTTATTGGTTGATGTTTGGAGAAATGTTGCATACAGAAGTGTTATGTGTGGTATGTTCAATGTAAAAAAAATAATGAAAAAGCCATGTAACATTACAGTATTGAGAAATCCTGAAGCGTCTGAGGCTTCAAAATGTATTATGTCAAACATATCATGTCGATAATTGTCAAACCTCTACTGTTTCTGTTTATTTTTAATTAAAGTTCACTTAGAAATTCATTTTAATGCCATGAATCAATATATCTTTAATAGGATATGAATACATCTCAGAGTGGACAGAGCTGACAGTTCTAAGGCCTCATAGGATAGGCACTGAATACAACTATTCCAGAACATTATGATTTTCAGTTGAGGATAAAACAGAAAATGATATCTTTATCTTATCCAAATGATGTACGATATGAAACACAGCTAGCAGTGGGGCATAATAAAAGTGTTTGAAACTTGAACTAAATCATCAAGGGAACCACAATCAGTCTTATCTGTCAAAGGAAAAATATATTTTGCACATCTTGAAAATCGATCGCCAATGACAACGTGCTCCATCAGGCCATCAACCTCTTATATCTGTTATAACATGTATTAACGCCCTTAGGATGATGTAGTGGATCTGAGGAGACAGGGTCATGACCTACCTTGTAGCCTCTTTCTGTTTGTGATTGCATTGCTTTATAGTACTTAAGAAAAAAAGATGACAGCAATGTTGGAACGATATGGCATTAGTGCTGAACTATTTGATTCTTATCATGACTCTCAACTAATGCTGCCAGTGTATATCCTGTACCCTCTTAAGAATACTGCACCTTTAATGTGAGATGCTCCAACATGCCTGCACAGCTGCCCTGAGACTGAGGCCGGGACATGAGCTATGGCTGCCAGTTTAAAAGAACCGGCACAGTGCCAGTCATGAAGATGAAACCTCAGAACAATTTCACAAGAAGTATTGAGTTAGTTGTAGGCTGGAAGAGAAAATGTTGAGAATGTGATTTGTGTATTTGCTCCTTGAAAAATAATAGACAAAAGGTTTCTAAAGGGGTTCTTTGAGGACAGGTAGGATTCAACAAGAAACCTTTTTTCATCTGAAGATGAAAAATGCGTAAATGAAAAGGTTCTACCTGCAACGAAAAATGGCTATGCTACAGGGACAAGTCAAACAACCCTTTATGGCTTTAGGTAACAACTTTTTTCTAAGAGTGTATTTTTGCTTTTCTCTAGCTTTGGTTGGTATCCTCAACTTCTCATACTGGATGATCTATCCATGTTATGATATATCCATGTTATAATGGTTGGGATCTCTCTCTCTTGCTCCATTAGATAGAGTTTACCATATCGCACCACATTTTACTACAGGTGAAAGGTTCAGTACCACTGCATTCTTTACCAGACTGTAGGCCTGCCCTCTTTGAAATCACATAGGTCGATCCATTGCTCTCTTTTATCTATAAATCCTAACATCATGAATAACCGTACGAGCACGAGTTACCATACCCGTTCTCAGGAATGACTAACTCTGGAAACCCTTTCGGCCTCCTCAGAGTTAGGTACATCTGCTTTTAGCTTACTTGCACACCATGTATGGAACAATCAGAGTTCCCTACAAATGCAGATTCTGGTGCCTCTTGGGCAGTTGAAAATCTTGTTTAGGGACCTCCTTGCTGAGGAATGTGATTGTTTTCCTTGAATATTTGTATTATATTCTATTGTATTTTACGTTTATTTTGTAACTTGTGTGTATGCAGGGTTCCGTTTTTAAAATAGATATTGGTCTCCATGGTGACTCATTGGTGATAATTGTATTGTTATGATCTCAGAAGCGAGATAAATGGTAAATGGACCTGTATGAATAAACAGGTATGTTTCTCCTCTTATAGCTTTGAGAGATGGAGGGGGGAGGAACCCAAATCCATTCTCTGCCATGGAACGTGCCATGGATGAGATTACTATTAGCCTGAGATCAGGTAAATCCATCATCCCCTTCAGTTAGTGCTTTTATGGTTGGCCCCTTAGGGCCATTGTAGGCTTACAGAGTAACATTTTGTGGTTTTACTATAACATTGAACTTGCTGTGAAACCTTGTTTAATAAATCATTTTACTGAAGTGGGCTAAATCAAGGTCACACGGAGAGTTTCAAGTTAGTCTTAAACAAGTGTACTTTGAAACAAAAGTATCCACCCCACACACATGGTTGTGGGCTTAGAAAAAAAGAAGAAGACACCTGTTATGCAGGTGAGTGAGGACCCAAAAGCGACTTAACAGAAACAGAGTTTATTCAAGTCCAAACAGAAAACAACAAATCCTGAATCCTTAACAGGAAATGTCCAAACGGGGAATAACTGAAATCCTCTAGTCTGTAGAGGGGAATAACAGGAGAAGCGGCCACAGACTGCAGGTCGCTTCGGGTAGGCGCAGGCCGTAGCTGACAGAGACACCTGCTCACTCGCAGCATCTGATGAAGGCAAAAACACGACAGGACGGAACAAGAACACAGCACAGCAAACAAGGATCCGACAAGGACAGAAGCGGAAACAGAGAGAGAAATAGGGACTCTAATCAGAGGGCAAAATAGGGGACAGGTGTGAAAGAGTAAACGAGGTAGTTAGGAGAATGAGGAACAGCTGGGAGCAGGAACGGAACGATAGAGAGAGAGAGAGAGGGAAAGAGAGAGGGAAAGAACCTAATAAGACCAGCAGGGGGAAACGAATAGAAGAGAAAGCACAGGGACAAGACATGACAATCTATGACAAAACATGACAACACCTGTACCATGTCAGATATAGAGTTGACATGTATAAAATGTTGAGTTTCCATCCCAATATTACACTTTATATACATCACAGAAGACTGAAATCTAACAAAACTGTTTGACATAGAAACACTGGATCAAAAAAAATATTCTTAATTGTATAATAAATAATGACAAATATTAATAACATTCCACCCATGAGACCAAAGAGGGTGATTTTGGTCATTGACTGCAGGAAAACTATCTTACATTCGCCACTCTTTTTTAAGGAGTCATTTTTTACAAGTGATCTTGGAAGTAACAATTCTATGATGCAAAGTCTCCGGTGTAGCAAATGTAATTCTATGATGCAAAGTCTCCGGTGTAGCAAATGTAATTCTATGATGCAAAGTCTCCGGTGTAGCAAATGTAATTCTATGATGCAATGTCTCCGGTGTAGCAAATGTAATTCTATGATGCAATGTCTCCGGTGTAGCAAATGTAATTCTATGATGCAATGTCTCCGGTGTAGCAAATGTAATTCTATGATGCAAAGTCTCCGGTGTAGCAAATGTAATTCTATGATGCAAAGTCTCCGGTGTAGCAAATGTAATTCTATGCCTTGGATTTCATATGCTTGAAATAAATGACTGTATAGTTGTGGAGTAATAAATGAGGATGTTCTGCAGGTGTAAAGCATACATTTTGGAGGGTGTGTTGTGCATTAATAAAAGTTGTCAGGCCATCTTCTTTAACTCATTTGGGCCTGAGAAAAGCTGAGGCATCAACACATTTTAAAACTCTAGTAATGAACAAAGTGAAAGGGGATGGTTGAGAAAGCAACTTGAAAGAGTTGATCTCCTATCTCTTCCTGTTTCATATTGATGGGGGTGGCAGGTAGCCTAGTGGTTAGAGCGTTGGGCCAATAACCAAAAGGTTGCTAGATCGAATCCCTTAGCAGACAAGGTAGAAAAATATGTTGTTCTGACCCTGAACAAATCAAATAACCTACTGTTCACAGGCTGTCATTCTAATTCAAATGTTGTTCTTAACTGATTTGCCTAGTTAAATGAATGATGTTCTTCAAGCATCAATATGAACATTTCATTCATAAGGAAGTCCAAAAATGGATGATGCGACTGCAGATTACCCCTTTAAGGTCAACTGTATCATGAACTTTACCAAATACCAGTACATTTTTACCATAAACCTGGTTGCTTCTGCCAGGAAGCTGACACCTGACTGCAAGTGGACCTTCCAGCAAGACAATAACCACAATAATCAAAATCTACAAAGAAATGGTAAACTGACCACTAAATCAACATTTTATGTTTATTTTATAGTCTTTTTTGCTCACCTTTATCAAGGGTGCCAATAATTACATACCTGACTGTATATCATTAAGGTACAAATGGACAAGCGATCAACCTTCGAGGGATAATGTCCTTACAATTATAAAAGGAAAAATAGATACATTCAGACAGGTTCAGACCAACCTGCATATTCATCTACTGGGAGAAGTGATCTGTGAAAAAAATCTTACATCAACACATTATATTGGTAATGCAATAGCTATGAGCACATCTCATGCTCAGACTTGCCCTCTTGCAACACTGGGAATGTAAAAGTTGCCCTCAAACATCCCTAGTCTTCAAAGAGCAATATGTCAGGACACAATTATACCGGGACTTGTTGGGAAAATATGTACTGTGGATGATTAGGCCTAATGGCAAATTACACACCACATACCCAAAAACCTAGGAGTAAAATATAAATTACACTTGGATCGGGCCAAAAATAAAATCAGCTTGTTTAAAGGAGAACCCTTCAAGCCACATAAAAAATAATTGTACAAAGTAGTGGAGATTTGTATCACTATGACACCAAGACCAAGCAAGTTATTGGCCAGAGGCTTAAAAGGTCTGTAAGGACTAAAGAGAACTGGGTAGTAGGTCTGGAACTAAAACAGCAGAGTGTCAGAAAATCTAGATTTTTGACACAATGCAATAATAATAGTAAAAGGGGTGGCACCAGCACATATATGGAGTTTGGAGTTTACAGCCCCAAAGTGGAGGGGAGCTCTCAAGACAGAATTAGAATTGCAGGTGTCACAGTGGCGTGTATGGTGCAGCACCTCTCTTCTCTCCCTGCTCTGGCTTCCTGGTGCTAGAGGGCACACTTTCTGAAAGGTAGAGCACAGGTGTGCTAGTCTGGCCAATTTTTTTGGAACAAACATGTATGGCCTTGCTGACCCACACATTTCTCAAAAGGAACAAACACTGTTCGGTACAGACCTGTTCGAAACATTGAGGAATTCATCTAGGGACAATCATTTACCTATATTTACACAGGTAAATGAATTAAGAATACATTCTTATTTACAATGACGACTTGTCAATACCTAAGGACTGGTCAAAAGGCAAGGAATTGACACTAAACATGCTGAGATGTTCAAGAACGACCCCTGAAATTGCATCGAAAGGCACTGACAGACCGGTTTGAAAACATAGGGGAGTTTATCTTGGGGCACAATCCCTATGGACTAGTCCTATCTGGTTAGTTGTTTTCACAAAAAAGGGAGTGGCTGCATGGACTACATTATGCCTGGAATAGAAAGTCACTTTATACCTCATCTTGATCTACTTCAGAAATGCCTTCGACAGTGTGCTCAGAAACAGCATTTGGAAAGACCTCTCATGGCATCCCCCACCAACGTGTTACTCGTTAGCTACTTCTACAGGGAATTTGAATTTGCCATTCTCGTTAACAACCCTAGAACAGACGGGTTCACCGTCATCTGTGGTGTACCCCAAGTATGCGTTCTCTCACCCATTCTCTTAATGGTTGCTATTGCCTGGTGCATTAGGATAGGATAGGACTCCATTCCCAGAGCTTGAGGATCTTGACTTTGCAGAGAACATTGCTCTGCATGCTCTTTTCCTAACAAGCCCACATGCAGATGATCACAACTCGGTTGAGAACGTTTGCTAACCAACTGGGCCTGCAGATAAATGTGGAAAAAAGAACCAAGAGCTGAGAATCAACACACCATATGTATTGACTTACATCTTTTATGATGCACGGATAGTGAGCCTACATTTGTGGAGCCATATAACTTATTTTTTCTGTTTTCAAAATCAGAACTGCTAACATAAAAGTCATAATAATATTGCTTTTGGCAAACACCTGTAATAAATGTTTTAAAACAAGACTATAAATGTGTTACATGAAATTAGGAGAAAAACATTTGTATGTATTCAAATAAAATCTGGAGACAATGTTTCTCAGGAACAGATCTCTCCTTATCCATTATTTAGCAAACACTCTGGTCCAGAGTGACTAACAGGATCAATTAGGGCCCACCTAGACGGCTCGGGGAGTCAAACCAGCAACCCTGTGGGTTAATGGCCAAGTGCTCTTAACCATTAAGCTACCTGCCACATACCCTGGGCATGGGTGTGAAGGTGTTATCACAGCAACAGATGAATATGCTCCTCTATTTGATCAGTATTGAAAGGCCTTATGGTTCGAACAGAAGGAACATGTTTAACAGTTTGTGCAGATATCAAACCTTTTGAAATACTTTTATCGGGCCCGCCTTCCTTATACACAAGTAAGGACTTGATAGGACACATCAACACAATCCTTTCAAGTGACATTGTGTCAAGTCAGCAAACATTCCAACCCAAAGACAAATAAGAATACGCTGCGAATGAGTATGAACAGTGAATCAGTGCCAGTGACTTTCAAATGTACACATACATACACATGCTGTACTGGAGTAAGTTTCTTTCTTATATGCCACGTGCTATTTTATATCAAGTTGTATAATTGTTTAATATCAAAGTGGTACTTCAGGAATTCATATCCGGTGCACTCATGTTGGAATGAGATTCACTAATAAAGATGACTTGTGGGAGCAGAAAACTGTGCGACGTTGTTCACTTTCTTTTCAAACCTTGAATGGTTGACTCGTTCATCATAAACACATCCCACTTACTGATCACGTTAAGACACATGGGTTTGCACCTTATTTTCCCACATTCATCAATCAATTATTGCAACTGTTTGAAATGACAGGTACTGCCAGGGCAATTACTGTCATATGATCAGCTCCAGGGTAAACTGTTACAGGCCAGTCCTAAAACAATCACTCTCACTCTCAACAGTATGTACACTACCATTTTAAAGTTTGAGGTCACTTAGAAATGTCCTTGTTTTTGAAAGAAAGCACATTATTTGTCCATAAAATAACAAAACACCGGTCTCAACGTCAACAGTGAAGAGGCGACTCCAGGATGCTGGCCATCTAGGCAGAGTTTCAAAGAAAAGGCCATATCTCAGACTGGCCAATAAAAAGAAAAGACTAAGATGGTCAAAAGAACACAGACACTGGACAGAGGAACTCTGCCTAGAAGGCCAGCATCCCGGAGTCGCCTCTTCACTGTTGACGTTGAGACGTTTCCAGCTACAATAGTCATTTACAATATTAACAATGTCTACACTGTATTTCTGATCAATTTGATGTTATTTTTAAGGGAAAAAAATATATAGAAAAAACAAGGAAATGTCTAAGTGACCCCAAACTTTTGAGCAGTGGTGTATGTTCCAATCATGAACCTATCAAAAAGAGAACCTTAATATATAAAAGAAATATGCCATTTAGCAGACGCTTTTATCCAAAGCAACTTACAGTCATGTGTGCATACATTCTACGTATGGGTGGTCCCGGGAATCAAACCCACTACCCTGGCGTTACAAGCGCCATGCTCTACCAACTGAGCTTAGTTTTACTATGTAGCTGACAGCTAACGCATTTTAAAAGGACAGTTCACCATAATGACTAAATGACATTATGGTTTCCTTACCCTGAAAGCAGTCTTCGTAAAAGGGGAGACAGCAATCCATGATTTTGTTTTGTTTCCCTGAATGCATTTGGTGACTGTCCAAAAACATTCAAGTCAATATTCCTCAAGTTAGCATGTTTCAAATATCATGCTCAAATCTTCCCGATGTGTATGTGTAGCTCACTTAATTTAGTTTAGGATGATTTGTAACATACATTTTGAATGAAGAAGTGCTCTTTGGAAATGAGCACTGGCTATGATGACACAGACTCTATAAAAACAAACAGCACTCCCAGAGAGTAAATTATCTCTTAGATTCCCACAAATGCCAAATGTTTTAAATAATATCCTAACAGTACTGTATGTTTGGCACGGTTAATAGATAAATTATCTAAAAAATAAAGGCTCAATAGCAGTGTTCTGTCATATGGTCTTTAGTACTGGTGGCTCATGATTTTTGGCATGTGAAAGTGCAGGTTTATCTGGGCAGATCAGGATTAACAAGGTGTAACAGGGGACTTCCACAGGGGACTGTTAATCAGGCACTTGGCATGAGAGTAGCGGGACTTTGGAACACTGAACACACCCAAGAATAAAATAAAAAAACTTTGACACATTCCTTTTCACCTAAGTGAGTGTTGACTGACTCTCAGTGAACTGGTACAGGATAAAACCCCATTTAAAAAAAATATATATATATATATTTTAATTGGGAAATGTTCTGTAATGGTAATTGTTTCATTATTCTTTTCATTGTGTCTTTATTTTGCAAATCGAGACTGTCCAGACAAATGAAGAAGAAAATATTATCCTGAAAATGAAAGATGTGTAAAAAGGGAGCTGTAAGAAGGAGGCAAGGAGGAAATATAATCAAAAATAAATGTACATTAAAAAACTGATCATATTAAATGGAGGGTGGTTCCTTATCCAAAAGGGACCAGTATCCCCAATATCGTTATAATGCATGGAGTTCCTCCAGCCCATAGAGACCTATCTAAAAAGAAAAGACTGAGACCAGACAGACTAATTTCTAAGTATGATTAAGGTAGAGATTTCAATATGTAAATGTGTTATTTTGCTGAACTATCCATGTTACGTTAGTGGGGCTACTTTCAGTTGCTTATTAATTATTTGTGAATCATTCATAGACCTTATACAGGGTTTGTGGGCTTGAGACAGTTAGATGAGCTGAACGTGATGGGCGATGAGGTTGCTGTTCTATATTAGGGACGATGCCTGCTTTGTTTATGAAAAGCTACACAGTGTCCTTGGGGAACTACCTTTTCATACAATTAACCTTCTTTGCTTGTACCTAAAATCCTGCCTCCCCTCCACTCCCACCAATACCAGAACTCAAGACAGTACCAAACCACCTTGTCACATTTGTCAGTTAAGTTATAAGACAGCTAATTTAGGCCATTGAGCACCACAGCGAACTTTTCCAATTGTCTGGTATAGAAACCCAGGAACCTATGAGCTGCCAGTAAGAGTTTTACCAGGGTTCATATGCATTTCCTTTCATATACTGTACTTTGAGTATTTGATTGAGCCTGCCTGGAGTGTGAGATGGGTGAGTTTATACTTTTGGGACAATTCCATTGTTTCAGTTGTGCCAGGCAAGCTCAATCAAGCACAGCTAACATAGCTTAAAAAATAAACAAATGCTATTTGAACCCAGGTCTGCAGAGGACAGCAGTGATGACATCAGGGCCCAGTATTTACTGTAACTGGGGCTCATAGGCCCTATAGATTTCTTTAATTTCATATGATGTTCACCATCAACTCAAGGTCAGGAGAAAGGACCATACTTGAAGACCCCTCTTTCAAATATTTTACTCTCCTTGTTTCCAGTGTTTGCAATTGCCTCTCTCCTCCTCCCCTTCTCCACCTTCAGTCTAGTATCTCATAGGTTCTTATGAGGATCTCCTGATGACACTGACAAACACTAGCGTTACCCTCATCATTAACTCCATTCTAATGAATGAGAGCACACCCAGACATGCTTCAGCTCAGCTTGTATAAAAAGAGAAAAAGGTGCTCTACTGAGGATTTAGAAATCCAAAAAGAAACATCTTACCGAACCCTTCACAAGATCACTATCCCAGAACACTGGTTGGTTCATGAGTTGGACGTCATAAGAGGTCAAGGATCACAGCAGGTACTGTATGTGCTGCATTATGCCTGCAGACGGCATACAAGACAAGGTTTTGATTTTGGATGCGGGCCTACGCTATAGTAACAATGGCTGCTGCTGCTGGTCTAACAGAACATTTAGAATGTAAGACAGGAGAGTGATAGTAAACTTCTGGGGGGAAATGTACATGAATAAATTCTGACCCTAAGGTCATATTTCTGATTTGCGCATGCTATTGGCAGCCACTGGATGATGCTTTATTTTACGCAAAACTCGTGCGCATGTATTATGCCCCCTTTGATCTGTTGTGTGTAATAAAAACATGAAGTCCTTATTCAGGTAGTTATTTCCTTTATTTATTCATCTTTTTGGTCATATGTAATGTTTTGGAAAGGCAGGCCTACTTCTAGCCCTGCTCAACCCTGCTTTATCTCGGCCTCGGGGAAGATAGAGATCCCGATGCAGAGGAGGGTGCGCTCGGAGGCTAGAGTGGAGACAGGCGTCTCTCGAGTTGGATGTGACCTGATGTGACGTGGACTTGCGTGTGCCTCCATGGGAGACCATTTCCCACATCAAGAACGGGCAATATTAACCTTATTGTTGTGTTTGTCTTCAGTTGTCATAGGGTCTTTCCGATTATTTTTTTGTAACGACAAGCACTATAGATTTTAATTATCTATCATTATCGCTTGTCTATTGTCATTTATCTTTCAATCTAGTTAATGTGGTGGCAGGTGTAGTGGTTTTTATTTGGGTCCAACAAGGGGCTGGTTTTAGCCGTAAATATGATTCAATGACTTGAAAAACTCAATTTAAGTTAACGTTTCTAACTAAGTTTCTGTGTGCATCTGAACAGGGAAACTAAACATTGAGTTGATGGGGATGATGCTGCTAATTTCCTTTGGGTAGGCCTTTGGGTAGGCCTTAGGGTAGGCCTTTGGGTAGGCCTTGGGGTAGGCCTTTGGGTAGGCCTTTCAATTATTTTACTAAATGAATGCATCCATAAAAAAATATATACTTTCTTGTAAAAAAAAAGTTTTGTTTGTATATATCTAAATCACAGTCAGTAACTAACTAGATAGCTCTAAGCCCATACATTTGCAACATTTAGCCAAACTCATGAATTCTAAAAGCATTCTTCCAATCATAACAAAAACAGAAACTCCGAGGAAACTTTGACAGCAAACACTCCGAAATGCAAAGCAGGCCTACATCTTCAAACAAAGTGCCACCGTTTGACATCGAGTTACAGACATTGTTTTCACTGTACATTCTACTGTATTTACACAGAAAACAAAGACCGAGAGTATCTTTAAAGGTAACACATCTCTGAACTTGACAATTCCCGCCTGAAATAGCTGGCATCCACAGGCGAGGCGTGTACACAGTCTGTTGTGCCATAAATAGCGTATTCTGGAGTGGAGATGCTCTCCTGTGTACCCGACCAATGGGACAGGCAGTAGCAGTGCTGGAGGTTACAGTGCTGGTAGTGGTAGTGCTCTGGAACAAACCCATAACTCGAGTCCATCCTGTTCGGAGAGTTGTAACACGACGAAGAGTAAGACTCCTGTGGCGAATAACTATTGTAATCGACCGGACTTGACATATTTAGAGAACCTGATGGTGAGCTGGGAGCCTGAAAAACAATCCAGAGGAGATGTGCATTAATATTGTTGTACAGTATAACCAAACCATGTTCTATTCCGAGCCAACTCTCTGGACGGACGAACAAACAGCCTGAGCTTTGTCAAATATTTCAGCTGACGGCTGGTAATTGCAAAGACAGGTGATTGCGCAAGCGAATTTGAATAAAGCATACCATGCCATTGACGCAATAGTCCATATTCAGGGAGTGATTTTCCTGGGGCCAAAGTTTTGTTGAAGTAGCGGGATACATAATACCACTGCTGTAGGTCTCGTTGGGCATCGTCATGCTTATCAATTGTTGATTATCGAAGCTTTCCATCTGAACGCTGCTGTCTGGAAAGGCCCGCGGCTGAAAGCTGCCGTTGGAATTCATCTCTTGAGGGAAATAATCAAAATAATGGCCTATAGGAATAAACGAGAAGGATCAGTCCGAGGTTGCATACATAAACACATGCAGGGGCCATTTAAAAAATTGAAGACTCCAGAAGTGATGTCACGGCACCACCAGCCAACAGCTAAAAAACACATTTGAATGCAAGTTTATAAAAAGGTCCCAGTATATGTTTCGAACTATTCTGCTGTGGTCGTTGATTCTCCATGTAAGTGTAAATCTAGATATTTACCTGACCGAATCTGATGTGCAATTCAGATTTGATTTTATAATAGGCTTATGCGGTGGATTTGACAGCTATTTATCTATTTGCATGTATTATGCATAATGCATTGCCTTCTGCCTTTTTGATCGAAGCTTGTTTATTTGATTATGGTTTACTGCAACGCCCCCACTGGACATGTCAAAAGGATTTTACTGTACTTTACTGTAGGCTACATGTATTTTCGTTAGCAGGTTTGGATACAGTCAAGAGCATTACTTTTTGACTATAGAACATTGATTCTGGACTTTCCATGGTGATGCTTTACCATACAATCATTGTGCGATCAAGACAATGGAATGCTGTGTATAAATACTGACTAATATATGGACATATTGGAACGTACCTGGCAAGGAGGAGGAGACGCAAACATCCTGACTCGCCAAGCTCTGGGATTTCTATTAATTTAGGAAAAGAGAAAAGGAGGGATACAGAGAGAAAACATAAGTCCCAATTGATTTACAACAGTTCGATTCTTGGGCTGGTTATTTTTCATCATTTTTCATCCCAGTACTCTATAGCACTGTATAGCATAATAATGGCATTTGCCGATTTGTTTATTCTTCCTCTTCATTTGATTGAGTGTGTGTGTTTGAGCCAATTGTTGCCAGTTGCCATAAAGACATCATAAGGACATCTTTTCTGATTTATGCATCTGAATTTACTGTAAAATATCACATAAAACAGCTGCTACAGTTCCTACAGGAAAACAAGTCCCACTGTTACTGCTAAACGATTATCAACTGATAGGCTACTGGAGAGTAGACCTGGTGGTGAATCATTAATGAGGCATGGAACTTTGTGTTTGGTGTAAGGTTGGTAATGAGGAAGTTACAGCAATGGGGATTTCATGGAGAGAGCAACACCTCCAACTATGCTGAGACTGTGTGTGTGTGTGTGTGTGTGTGTGTGTGTGTGTGTGTGTGTGTGTGTGTGTGTGTGTGTGTGTGTGTGTGTGTGTGTGTGTGTGTGTGTGTGTGTGTGTGTGTGTGTGTGTGTGTGTGTGTGTGTGTGTGTGTGTGTGTGTGTGTGTGTGCCCCCCGATGCGTGCGTATGTAAGTCCTTGCGTGCCAGTCAGAGCGAGACGAGAGAGAGTGAGGTGATAATTACCATTCTAACTGTTTTAATTGCTGTCTGGAGAGCTCTCTGCTGTTGCAGCAACTCTTTGACAGTTGTCTTCACCCGCACGCCCTGGTACACCTTTGGCTTATCTGTCAGAAGAGGGAAACATTGTATCGGTGTTTACTGTTAGTGACAAAACAACGGAATGCTCCCAACCCTGCCTCTCTCGAGCACTTTCACTGCCTGCTATATACTTTCACGCAACAATTAATTTGGCCTACTTAATCATTAAAAAACATTGGAAAATTATTACAAATATTAAAATGATTAAAAAACACACGGATACAAAAGATGGTTTGTATATCCGGGTATTTAATATAATGTATTACACCTAGACTTATTTGTGAATAATATGAACAAACGACTGTCCTTATGCATCCCTCAAATGTTGCCCAAGTTATTGTATCAAACTCGCAGGTGCGAAAGTCAGAAATGTCCTATTATTGTCCTACCTAGGTCTATAGTCTCTTCCCTGTAGTCTACCTCTGCGAGAACCTCGCACCGCAGAGACCGGGTTTCGAATTTCACTGTCAATACAGTGGTCTTGCCTTCACACTCATTTCAAGCACAACGGAAAAACCTGTGCTAAAATGATACTGTGAGTGTAACTTCTCGATTTTATTTAGATAATATATTTATTTTAATTCTATACATAGGCCTAAAACACAGATTAAGCGTTGCGATCCATGAAAGGGGTTGATAGTAGCATATTCAGTGAAAGTAGGCAAGTAAAATTAGGCTACAGATAAAGCTGGCAAACAGCGGCCTCGTAAGAGTCAATAACAAAGAAACCAAAGGACTCCACAAATCCCGCAAAAATGAGGTGAAAATTGAAGATTTCGCTTGAGAAATTCGTCCGATTATAAAAGTAAGTTACTTTTACGCACCGTACTTAGCCTACATATTGTTGGTCGGCTATTGGATAACAATATGAGCTTTAGCCTATAATAAATACACGTTTTTTGATTATATAATTATTCCCGTTTGCCTATTGAAGCTACAAGCCTGACAATTACGCAGTGAAACAATTCAGTTGTATGTAAAACGCATCCATCGAAGCAGGACTGCATTTTAAATTAAATTGCAGACTAATTTAGGCTGTACTAGGCGCATAGGTTTAGAGCCGTTGCCAATACCCACTCTTAACACGTGTTAGTGCAGTAGCATAACTCTGGGATTTTTATGCTAAAATGAACGGTACTCATATATGTACGCCTTCAATTGTATGTCATGGCTTTACTTCTAAATATAAGGGGGTATAACGTTCTACTCCAATGACTAAAGTCATTACAGAAACGACGCCACACAATGGTAGAACTCATTAAGGCAGTCAGAGACTGCAAAATTGGCGGTAAAGGCGATTATATAATAGCAGCTGCCTCGGCAGAATCCAAAGAGGTGTGCTTGGCTGTCAAACCCATCCTTTTAAATATTCATATACTGAAATGTCAGATCATGATTTGTCTTAAATGTGGCAAATAGTAAAGCTGCCCAAAATACACATCCCACTGATTACTGCTTAAAATGACCATTTGTAAGTTTACATATTGCAGTGTAATTACAATGACTACAATTACAGTTTAATCGACAAAAATAATGCAAATAAAATCGCGTTTGAGTTAAGTTATCCTCACGCCCCAACCTTGGCAAAGTGGCCCAAAGTAGTGATGTTTAAGAAATAAGCAAAACCCTATTTTAAAACGTTGTTCGATTCAATTGAAAAATATTGTAATCGAAAATAGCATACATCATGCAGGTAATAGGCATGGCATTAATCCACATAAGATCATTGTTAAAGGATAGTTTCCATTACTCTTTAGTTAAAACACGAATTGCATTATTTATCTCTAAGGTTTTCATTAGAACCTAGCATTTCCCTGAGAAACTAAAACAGCATGTTGTGCAATGTCAATTATTTCCAATCGTTTTGTTCTAACATTTATATTTTTCTTTCTTTCTTTCAGGAAGAACGTAAAAGAGAACCATGATCAGAAGAAACAGGATTGATGAACTTACCAGACATGTTGTAAAATGTAAGAAAGAGTCCTGGAAGAAAAGCAGTTATGAGATTCCACAATGTCCTTTTCTGGCTCAGTTATATGGGCTATAATGAAATATTCATAAAAATCACACAAATTCTCAACACACAAGTCTTAAAACTGTCTCAGAGCATACAATAATATCCTAATATAGCTAGGGATGTATTAGTTTGTGAAATTTTCTCTCCATGCCTACTTTTTAAAACCCCTAGAACTCAATGATTTGACAATGATTTGATTGCGCGTTACTTTCAATTTGAATATTCAAAGGCTACACAAAAATACATATTTTTCAGTATAAATCAATACATATGCACTTAAAATAACATTCCATTTAATAGAATACAGCACCATTTTATACCCAAACCGAAAAGAAGTTGATATTTTAAACATTTTATCCATCTTTTGCCAATCTGGCCATCAGTCCCCCTTCATAATGAGGCCCTACAGGAAAGTAACGGTAAGATGCTCTATCTAAACATCACCAACCATTACACATCGCAGATCACATATATTTCAGGAAGGATAAGCACATCAACACGTTATGACCATACATTTTTAGTCTTATTTTAAACAACAAAATATTAAATGTCTCGGCTGTGGGCGTGGCATATGGTAGCAGCCATTTCTGCCATCACTGATTCCATTGCTCCTTCAGCAAGTGCATGCTCCCCATCCCCGGAGCCCACATCACCCATGTGTTGCCAATTATATTACAGTGGTTTTAGCATTATTTAGTTGAGTTACATTCATTATGTTCATTATTCATATAACCATAAAGACTGAATGTTTCAGTCATTCACATGTGAAACCTGATTTGACATCCCAGGGCTAGGCTACTTTATACTTTATAATATAGCCTATAAAATAGAAAGAGTCCATAGACGATCTATAAAGTAGCCTAGCATCATTCGAATCCAGAAAGCTTTTTACAAATGAGTTTCAATGCAAAAACTGTTTATATATGTCTGATACAATTGGAATTAAATGAGGAGACTCCTTGATTGCTCTACTTGTGTATCCTGGGCCTACTTAGATGTCGGGAAAGTATTTTCAATTTATACACTTATTGGAATAGGGTTACTGTCCATGCCTGTTTTTATGTATAAGAGTTTAAATCTTAATATGTTAATACATGTTAATACATATGATATGAACAAACAACATGTTATCAGAAGGCAATTTTCACTCAAATATTTTAAGAAATCATGAGCACATTGCCTTAGAGAAAACTGTTTCCTAGAAGTGTTCTCCCATTGCCATGGTTAGCTTACATTTGAATAACAATTTACAAACATAGCAAACAATAAACACAAACATATACCTAGTTTGAATTAAAATAGCTTAGCTTTCCGTTTTGGGGTATCATATATCATTATCACCATTCATATATTGAGAAAATACACACACTATATGCCCAATACAATCTATTGCCTTTCCTGATTTATACTGGTAGGGGCCTATGCAATGATCCTATCATGTAGGTTTAAAGCCCATCATCTCCATTGGGTAGTTGAGTTGGTGTCTTGACCAACTTCTCACCTTCCATAAAGTAGGACCTAGGCCCATTATCGTAACTGCCAAGAATATTATGCTAGTGTTCTGATATAATATCTAACGTTACAATGTTTTAATGTTTTATTTCTGGGGTTGCAATTTCCTCCCCACACATGACACTGGTACGGTAAGAGGAAGAGGTAACATGAAACAACTGCGCCATCTAGAGTAGGATATACGAAAGTGGGCTCTCCGTCTTAATTGAATGTAGAGACAAAATCGTTTTTTTTTTTTCATGTGTAATTTTAGCAAAAAATATGTTCAATTTTCATGCATTTATTGCAGTCTCTTTTATTATATTGGATTTATAATACACATTCTACTGCCCAAAACATTATCTATGTTGTTTATTTCTTGAAATGTGAAGCAAAACACAAGGAGCTGTGAGTATGATAAATCACTTGCATCTATTGACCAATTCCGTTCCTTGCATTGTCTCTGAATGTAAAATATTCAGGTATAGATTCCCACTCACTTCTTGAAGAATCCTGTAGATGGTCATCTCTGATTGTCTTTCGTTATACTCAAGACTTTTCTTTGAATTGTCACTGCTGCCTATTACTAGTAATGAATGCATTGCAACAAGCTCCTAAAATATCAAAAACAGAAGAGAAAAAACATACACATTCATTACCAAAGCTTCACAGAGTGAAGGCTCACATGAAGTAGATACAGTTGGATAAACTCTGATTTGGTTATTAAAGCTGACAACAAGATGCGATAAAGTAAAGAAGGTTAAAGTAAAACGACCTTCAGCAAAAAATAAATGCTAATTGCAATTGTCGCAATGGCAGTATATCAATTACAATTATGTTTTCCTAATATAATGACTATATAAAAACACATCTATTTCAAACATTTGAACACAGGCACAGAATCCTAACTGGTCCATTGTCACGTGCCCATGCAAAGGGTTCCCACTGGGCACAGAGGTCAATTCAATGTCTATTTTAAGTTGGTTCAACATAATTTAATTGAAATGACGTGTAAACAACATTGATTCAACCATTGTGTGCCCAGTGAGTTAGTTCTTACATACCATAATGTCACCAGGGGGCTTAGGAGGGTAAAATAAGTAAAAGTTCCACTTTGTACTTCTATAAAAAGATTAGCAAAGTCTACAAAGTCCATATTTGGACCACAAGGAGCTGAGTCACTTGCATCTGCATTGTTTTGGTTTTCTGTGAAGGACAGGATGTTTCCAAATGGATTTAATAAGACCTCCGAATCTCATATGGCGACCAAGAGCTTCCACCATCTTCTTTCACCCACGAGTGTGTGTCACTATGTGTGGCGAGGGTACTGTCAGAGTCCTCATTAGCTAGAAGGGCCATCTTGGAGGCTAGGTCGTTGGAGACAGTCATATAGGAAGGACATGTGAAAGTGGAGGCAGCAGGGTAAGAGGTGTGGTAGTGTACTTCGTCCAGAGGGTGAAGGGCATAGGGCTGTGCCGAGGCCATGGAGGAGCTACGGGTGGAGCAGCGGTACTGTGACGGGCTCCCGGGAGCGTCGGGGCTGGGCAGGGAGACTGGAACAGAGGTCAGGCCGTCTGCACACAAACCCTCTCCCTGGGTCACTGGGTCTGCCACTGGCTGCTCCCACGAATCCCTCTGTAGGAGCAACAGCCAGAGAAAAGAATAGAGATGATGGAGAAATTACTCTTATTTGTTGGTATTGCCGATTGCAGAATGCCCTAAGATGTATGTGTCACAGATGGTTAGGAACCATGCTCGTGTGATGATTAACCTTGCTGGAGACCTGAAGACATGTTGGCTCACTGAGCTAATGTCTAGGCTTTATCTCAGTGGGCTAACAAAGCCTTGTAGTGCACAGATCTGGGTTTGATCCCAAATCAGTAACATAGGGACACACTTCTCACCTGTGGAATTAGATGTATTTTTTCCATCGTGCTTGTGTAAAATGTCTGCTCATTTGGATGTACCCTATCCACTCCAGCCCCCATCCCTATTTACATGCTTTGCGCCATATCACATCACATAAAGAACAATAACACATAGGGTGCGTTTCCTGGATTTAGCCTAGCCTTGAACAATTCTTAGTCCAGGACTAGACTTTAAACCATGTTTGAGAAACTGGCCCATAATGTAAAGCCATAGCTCAACAGTTCCATTCCATCACTAGTCCTGAACACTGACAGATTGACTTACCAGGAGAAAGTGGGGGGACTCTCCAGAGAAAGGTGGTAGCAGAGTGGACAGGGCTGAGCTGGGGAAGATGGAGCTCCCTCCGGTGGTGAAGGCTGCACTACGGTAGTCTCCGAACGTTTCCGGGTAGTAGCTGTCTATGACGGACGGGTAGCCAGACATGGCCGATGGGTCACAACCTAGAGGCTTGCCACCCAGGGATGAGTAGACCTCGCCCGAGAACTGCTTGGGAGAGAAGTCCGAGTCGGAGATGAAAGGTCGCCTCATGCCGTAGTAGCTAGGGATCATGTGAGACCCTGTTGTAAAGAGAACCAGGGAGAAAACATTAGTAACAAGGGGTCCTATGTGGCTCGGTTGGTAGAGCATGGTGCTTGCAACGTGAGGATTGTGGGGTGCGATTCTGGCTGGAGTCACCCAAAATGTATGCACACACTACTGTAAGTCACTTTGGATAAACGTGTCTGCTAAATGGTAACACTTTACTTATAGCCTGCAGGTGGAGGATAAGTCAATTGCACAACTGAATGGATTCAATGGAAATTTATTTTCCACATTTAATCCAACCCCTCTGAATCAGAGAGGTGCTGGGGGCTGCTTTAATCGATGCCATCGGCCCCAGGGGTGGAGTTTAACTCCCTTCCTCAAGGACAGAACGGCAGATATCTTCACCTTGCTTGCTCAGGGACTCAAACAAGCAAGCTTTCGGTTACTGACCCAATGCTCTAACTGCTAAGCTACCTGCCGCCGCATCTAGGCAACCTGTCGCCCCATCTAGGCAACCTGTCGCCCCATATAGGCAACCTGTCGCCCCATCTAGGCAACCTGTCGCCCCATCTAAGCTACCTGCCGCCGCATCTAGGCAACCTGTCGCCCCATCTAGGCGACCTGTCGCCCCATCTAGGCGACCTGTCGCCCCATCTAGGCGACCTGTCGCCCCATCTAGGCGACCTGTCGCCCCATCTAGGCGACCTGTCGCCCCATCTAGGCGACCTGTCGCTCCATCTAGGCGACCTGTCGCCCCATCTAGGCGACCTGTCGTCCCATCTAGGCGACCTGTCGCTCCATCTAGGCGACCTGTCGCCCCATCTAGGCGACCTGTCGTCCCATCTAGGCGACCTGTCGTCCCATCTAGGCGACCTGTCGCCCCATCTAGGCGACCTGTCGCCCCATCTAGGCGACCTGTCTCCCCATCTAGGCGACCTGTCGCCCCATCTAGGCGACCTGTCGCCCCATCTAGGCGACCTGTCGCCCCATCTAGGCGACCTGTCGCCCCATCTAGGCGACCTGTCGTCCCATCTAGGAGACCTGTCGTCCCATTTAGGAGACTTGCTGCCCCATCTAGGCAGTAGGTAGCTATCAGAACAAAGCATACAATATAATCGGAGTACACATTCAAAGCTCTGGTGGTTACTGTTAACATCGAAACAAGCCTTCACAAGTCTTCACCAGTAAATGGGTTTTATTCTACTTTTTCAGAACGTTGCTTGTAAATGTGACATTTAAAAGCTGTTTTCTATAATACTGTACCTCCCTTACCTCAAACACTATTAGGAGAGTTGATAGGTCAGTGGGACCCATGAATAATTACATCATTTTCACAGATATTTTTCTCACCTGGCATTTGAACAAATGATGATTGGCTGGATGTTCCTCCCTACAAATGAAAGAACAGACAAACATAAAAATCCTGGATCCATGGCAT
Source organism: Oncorhynchus gorbuscha (assembly GCF_021184085.1). Lineage (NCBI taxonomy): Eukaryota > Metazoa > Chordata > Actinopteri > Salmoniformes > Salmonidae > Oncorhynchus > Oncorhynchus gorbuscha. The sequence goes on along the minus strand of NC_060191.1, from coordinate 44,263,192 downwards.
TATGAGAACAGGTCTGATTCTGGTAACACATATCATGCCACCACACACACGCTGAGGAAGGCACAAGCCGAAGTGTATGGCAGTGTGTGGTCTATTAAGACATGCTGCTATGATATAAATAAAATTAAAACAAAGCTTCAAGAATTGCAACTTACAGTGCGTTTGGAATGTATTCAGACCCCTTGACTTTTTCAACATTTTGTTACGTTACAGCCTTATTCTAAAATTGATTAAATTGTATTTTTTTTCTCATCAATCTACACACAATACTCCATAATGACAAAGCAAAGAAAAAATATAGCATTCAGACCCTTTACTTAGTACTTTTTTGAAGTTCCTTTGGCAGCGATTCCAGCCTCAAGTCTTCTTGGGTATGATGCTACAAGCTTGGCATACCTGTATTTGGGGAGTTTCTCCCATTTCTTCTCTGCAGATCTTCTCAAGCTTTGTAAGGTTAGATGGGAAGTGTTGCTGCACAGCTATTTTCAGGTCTCTCCAGCGATGTTCGATCGGGTTCAAGTCTGGGCTCTGGCTGGGCCACTCAAGGACATTCAGAGGCTTCTCCCGAAGCCACTCCTGTGTTGTCTTGGCTGTGTGCTTAGGGTTGTTGTTCTATTGGAAGGTGAATCTTCACACCAGTCTGGTGTCCTGAGTGCTCTGAAGCAGGTTTTCATGAAGGATCTCACTGTACTTTGCTCCGTTCATCTTCCCTTCAATCCTGACTGATCTACCAGTCCCTGCCACTGAAGAACATCCCCAAAAGGGCCTCCCAAGTGGTGCAGTGGTCTAAGGCACTGCATCTCAGTGCTAGAGGCATCAGGACAGACCCAGGTTTGATCCCGGGCTGTATCACAACAGGTTGTGATCGGGAGTCCCATAGTGCGGTGCACAATTGGCCCAGTGTCATCCGGCTTAGGGGAGGTTTGGCCGGGGGGGCATTACTTGTCTCATCGTGCTTTAGCAACTCCTTGTTGAACAGTGTTTCCTCTGACACATTGGTGCGGCTGGTTAAGCAGGCGGGTGATGTTTTGGAGGACGCATGACTCGACCATCTTCTCCCGAGCCCATTGGGGAGTTGCAGCGATGAGACAAGATCGAAAAAGGGGTAAAAAAAACATCCCCACACTATGATTCTACCACCAACATGCTTCACCGTAGGGATGGTGCCAGGTTTCCTCCAGATGTGACTCTTGGCATTCAGGTCAAAGAGATCAATCATGGTTTCATCAGACCAGAGCATCTTACTTCTCATGGTCTGAGAGTCCTTTAGGTGCCTTTTGGCAAACTCCAAGCGGGCTGTCATGTGCCTTTTACTGAGGAGTGGCTTCCGTCTGGCCACTCTACCACAAAGGCCTGATTGGTGGAGTGCTGCAGAGATGGTTGTCCTTCTGGAATATTCTCCCATCTCCAAAGAGGACCTCTAGAGCTCTGTCAGAGTGATCATTGGGTTCTTGGTCACCTCCCTGACCAAGGCCCTTCTCCCCTGATTGCTCAGTTTGGCGGGTGGCCAGCTCTAGGAAGTCTTGGTGGATCCAAACTTCTTCCATTTAAGAATAATGGAGGCCACTGTAATCTTGGGGACCTTCAATGGTACCCTTCCCCAAATCTGCACCTGAGCTCAATTTCGAGTCTCATAGCAAAGGGTCTGAATACTTTAAAAAGGTATTTCAGCTTCTTCTTTTTTAATACATTTGCAAAACTTACAAAAATAACTGTTTTCACTTAGTCATTATGGGGTATTATGTGTAGATTGATGTGAAAAAACATTAAACAATTTTAGAATAAGGCTGTAATGTAACAAAATGTGGGAAAATCCAAGAGGTCTGAATACTTACCGAATGCATTCTATATCCAAGTGATGGTAACATTTTATTTGGATAGTCCATCTGTAGATGCTCTCCAGACTATCTACACTCTTAGAAAAAGTAGAATCATATAGGGTTCTTCGGTTTGTCCCCATAGGTTAACCCTTTTTGGTGCTAGGTAGAACAGGTAGAACCCTTTGCAGAGGGTTCTACCCTGAACAATAAAATAAATGCAACATGTAAATTGTTCCATGTAAAGGGTTCAATGTTTCATGAGTTGAAATAAAATATCCCAGAATTGTTCTATAAACACAAAAATCTTATTTCTCTCAAATGTTGTGCACAAATCCCTGCTAGGGAGGATTTTTCTTTGCCAAGATAATCCATCCACCTGACAGGTTTGCCATATCAATAAGCTGAATAAACAGCATGATCATTACACAGGTGCACCTTGTACTGAGGACAATAAAAGGCCACTCTAAAATGTGCAGTTTTGTCACACAACCCAATGCCACAGATTACTCAAGTTTTGAGGGAGTGTGCCATTGGTATCCTGACTACAGGAATGTCCACCAGAGCTGTTGCCAGAAAATGTTATATCATTTCTCTACCATAAGCCTCCTCCAAAATCGTTTTAGAGAATTTGACAGTACGTCCAACTGGCCTCACAACCGCAGACCACGTGTATGGCGTTGTGTGGGCGAGCTGTTTGCTCATGTCAACGTTGTGGACAGAGTGACCCATGGGGGTGGTGGGGTTATGCTATGGGCAGGCATAAGCTATGGACAACAAACCCAATTGCATTTTATTGATGGCAATTTGAATGCACAGAGATACCATGACAAGATCCTGAGGCCCATTGTTGTTCCATCCATCCGCCACCATCACCTCATGTTTCAGCATGATAATGCACGGCCCCAGGTCGCAAGGATCTGTAGACAATTCTTGGAAGCTGAAAATGTCCCAGTTCTTCCATGTCCTGCATACTCACCAGACATTTCACCCATTGAGCATGTTTGGAATGCTCTGGATCAATGTGTACGACAGCGTGTTCCCACATGTATCCAGCATATATCCAGAAATTTCACACAGTCATTGAAGAGGAGTGGGACAACATTCCACAGGTCACAGTCAACAGCCTGCTCAACTCTATGTGAAGGAGATGTGTGATGCTGCATGAGGCAAATGGTGGTCACATCAGACACTGTACATTTTTGTTATCCACGCACCTACCTTTTTTAAGGTATCTGTGACCAGCAGATGCATATCTGTATTCCCAGTCATGTGAAATCCATAGATTAGGGCCTAATGCATTTATTTCAATTGACCGATTTCATTATATTAACTATAACTCAGTAAAGTATTTTAAATTGTTGCATGTTGCATTTATATTTTTGCTTCATTACACAGGTGCACATCTGGTTGATATTCCACACCTGTCAGGTGGATGGATCATTATTTTTGTTCAGTATACATAGAAGCCTCTATGAAGGGTTCTTCCTAGAACCCTCCATAAAGGGTTCTGCCAATAACTGTTTTATTCTCTAAAGGTTCTACCTTAAACTCTCTAGGAAGGGTTATATCAAGAACCATTTTATCTTTCAAGGGTTCATTCTAGAACACTCTGTGAACAGTTCTACCAAAAACCCTTATATCGCTGAAGGGTTCCTTCCTAGAACCCACCATGAATGGTTCTACCAGCATTATTTGCATTTTTTTTATGACAATACATTAAATATATCATAAGTTGGTTATACCCTAACACAGTGGTTGAAACTCCTGGTTTGCAGACCACATCAGGCCTTCAAGTCACATTATGCTGGCTTGTAAAATGATGTGTGATTCCTATTGGAATCTAGCCAGAGTGAGGATATCCAACAACAGGGATTTTTAATCACCCGCAAACTGCATTCAGAATGAGTGCCAGGGTAGAGAAGGTTGACAAAGGAGACTACCTAAATCATCTAAACTGAAACAACCATCTCAGTAATGAGACTACTAACAGATTGGATTAGTTTAGAAAAATGTATGTTATTTATAATTGTGTAGCATAAATATAATCAACCAATCAATGCAAAAACACAGATTTTGAAACAAACAATTCTGAAAATCAACCTGCAATAGGGTATGCTGGGAAATATGATAATGATGGGCGTGGTTTTGAGTAAAAATGACACAATCACACTTACACCACTTTACAGGATTAATTAAATTCCTGAATCAACACTATAAAAGTTACACTGAAAAACAACACTAGGTAACACTGGCCAAGTGGCCAATTTTATGTGTACCATACAATATACTGCTGGTTCACTCAGACTCCATACTATTCTCCTACTCACTGCTCAATAAAATCACAGAAAGTACTTATTTGAAAAATGTTTATCTTGGCAAAGATATCAACAATGTCTGTACTGTATATGTAAAATTATCAAGGGAATACCAGATACATTTACAAATATTCCCATATACTATATTTTTAAACTGATCAGATTACTCAAACTCCTCAAAGTTTAAACATTGAGGTAAACACTAACTCTCAGGCACTATTAAAAATAATAATACAAAAATACAATAACAAATCTTATTCAGTTCAGAAGAGTTCTACGTAGAACCCTTCTTCCCTTCCAAAGAATCATCAAAGAACCCTTTCTTAACAAAACAGTTCTTAGTGTGAAAAACGTTCTGGGTAGAACCCGTGGCCTTATAAAGAACCCTCGTCTTCCAAAAAGGGTTCTTCAGAAGAAAATTGTTCTTGGTTTATCCAATCTCTCTGCAAATAACCCTTTTAGAACAATTTGTTTTTACAAGTGTAGAGTAACATCTCAACTAACTATCTCCTAACCCTAGCCCTTATTCCAAACCTAACCCTAACTGTAACCTTAGCAAGCAGCTGCTTATCAACAGATAGTCAGTTGCTTATCAACAGATAGTCAGTTGCTTATCAACAGATAATCAGGTGCTTATCAGTAGATAGTTTGTTGATAGTATGATAATCTGTAGAGCAGCAACAGATGGAGTATCCCCAAAAAGTGTGACCCAAATGAATGCAGTACATTTTTCATGTTTGATGTGAACACATAACATGGACAGTAACAAAGTATACAGTGACATTCTGTGAAATAAAAGTCATGATCATTGTCATCATAGACTGAAGAAAAAAAACTTCATGAACTTTTATTGCAGACAGTGTGTCACGTTTATGATAGCCTTACGAAGAGCTTATAATGCAGAAGTCCGAATGATTTATGGAGTTTAATACACTTCTGAATGGCTTTATTATCCTCTTGGGTGCCGTGGAGTCTGAAGTAAAGATATACTGTGGAAAGGACAAGTCTTTATGGTATCTACGGTTATTGAAGACACATTTTGCATGACATTTATAGCAAGCTTGTTAGAATGTATATTATAAATGTTTGTAGGGTTTGAAAAGGGATATATGCTTACAGGGATTTGTTTTAAAGAGACACACACACACACACACACACAGCGAGGGTTAGAAAGGAGGACAAGCTCTCTTTTGTTTGCATATTGCAAACATGAAAGAGTTGATTTTAAGGCTGTGTTGGCTGGAAGGCAAGCAAATTTTGAGGGTTGGATTTGAATGCAATTTGCCCATGCCAAGACTTCCCCATGTGGACCAGGTCAATGCCTCAGTGCTTCTCTGAAGTCTGCGTATGGAAATCATGTTGTTAAAGCCTCATGTACTCCCAGTTCACAGCAAAGCACCTGATTGAGAGACACGATAAACCTGCATGGGGAGGCTAACAATTACCCAGGGCCGTTTCTAACATTTTGGGGGCCTTACGCAAGATTTTGTTGGGGGGCACCAAATAAGAGGAAAACTGCTGATGCACTACCAAAGAAAATCATAGTAATTGAGGTTTCGCTAATGCTTTGAAAAGGTACTGCAACTACCAACCAACATCCCCAGCCACAGGTCTTAATAAAGAGATGATCTGTGAAGAATGTTGGGCTGCAATGTGTTGTATGACAGTTACATTTTTACATGTGGCTGTATTTGGCGAAAAGGCTGTCCTTAAGGAAAACCAGTTACCGGTCAAAATGTTGTCCTTTGGGGGCATACTAGTGTGCAGATATTTTAGTTCTACACGACTATTTACTCTGATGAATTATTTTAAGTGTGCATACCCGAGTGTTTACAATTGAAAAGTACTCTTTCCTCCACAATAACACAACAGTGAAGGCACACTGGTTGGCCGGCTGGCCCTAATAATGCCCAAACCTCCGTTTTGCAAAGAGCATAGGCTACTGTAAGTGAGTAAAGAAGAGCTGGCTAATACCATTTCTCTCAGCATTCCTTGAGGTCTAGGTTCTAGGATACAACACATATCTTACTTGTGCCACGATATTAGAGTCTAATAATGCAGAAATGAAAAGAGCAGTGTATCTACGGTTATATCTCTTTAATACTCTTCTTTATGAAACTTGAAGTTGTTTATTACTTGCGATTGTGTACGATGGTCTTTGTCCTGGCATTGAGGCAGCATGCCTGTTGTCAAAGACATTTCCCTTTCATTTCTATGGGTTCATGTTGCGACTTGATTTGAATCATTTGGTGGCTAAAGTTAGCCGATGTCTATCAATGGCCTTTCTCTCTAGGATAAAAGACTGCAAACTTGAATGAGAGAGAGAGAGAGAGAGAGAGAGAGAGAGAGAGAGAGAGAGAGAGAGAGAGAGAGAGAGAGAGAGAGAGAGAGAGAGAGAGAGAGAGACAGAGAGAGAGAGCATAAGAGAAAGTCGAGGCAACCTTTAGATGGTGTGGCCCTGTTATCTGAATGTGTCTTTAGTCCGTATTGTTCACCCATGAACCTGGGCACACACGTCTCATGTGTGCAAAAGAAGACCGAGAATCTCCTAGATTAAAACATAAATCTATAGTATAATTGTATCTTTATTCACACAAATCCAATCTAATTTTGCGTTAAGTCAAAAACTGTTGATGGCAACACTGGGGTCTTACCAATCCATCCCCAAGATGATATCTGTAACTCTGAGTTAATAGTATTAACTTAATACTGTTAATTAAGAATGACAGAACTCAAGTCTATTACATTTTTGCTTTCAAGCAGAGTTTTCAGTGGTGGCATTGGCAACATCGATCTAGTTTTGTTTAGGAAAACAGTGACTCATCATTATTAAGCAATAAGAGCAGTACTTCCTGGTGTTGTGATCTTTGCTGCAGTTTGCTTTGGACACATTGCCCCCTGAGAAATCCTTTCAAACCTGGCTTTGGCAAACCTGTGACATTTTTGCAAGGACAATACATAACATTTATTATTCAAATGTTTTTGGGTACATGACATATCACATTTAACGCATTCTTCCTTTCATAACTATATTCAACACCACATTTAGTATTGTTCTGCCACAAAGGTTGTTTCTTGATATTCAAAACAAACTGTAATCTGCTGGGTTCTACACAAAAAGAAAGATGTTTCAGGATAGCCATTACAGTCCAGGCATGGAAGGATGGTCACAGAGTGTGAAAGCATGTCTTAAGGCTTACGATGTTGAAACTCATGGCATCGACCTCACAGTTTGTCTCTCCCTTATCAGAATCTGTCCATGAAGAGTTTAGTTACTGTCGACTGAGTGCCAATGGTAATGGAAACAGAAAAGAAATGGAGTCCTGTAAAGGGCATTGACAGGTAGCTTGGGAGATGAAAAACTTTTCCTGTTTGCTCAGGCAGATGTCTCATAGGCCAATTTCGCTGTGTCTGAGGCAACAATGGCTAGCTTGTCTGCGGCCTGCATGGAGAACAATATCGTTCGGCAGGTGTGCGAGAATCTGACTTTGCATAGACCAACCTGGCAGACCAAAAAGGGTTTGTATTAGCTATCCTCCTCACGACTGCTAGAGTTCATGACCATTAGCCATTGCGTATTATTGTTGTCCTGCTCATCGTGGGGTTTTCATGGGTCTGCTTGGCTTTGTTTTTCTCTCTTAAACCAATGTTCTGGTATTTACCCATAGGCTTAGCTTTCACTCATGGTTGAGGAGTGGAGAAATAAAGATACACTGCCGAGGGACTTATAGGTAGGCATTATGGGCATGATTCGTTAGCATACAAAATAACCCCAAATGTAAATAAGGCTGAAGATTGAAGGACAACACCCTATTGTCTCGCCAACAGACATCAACTGTCTGGTTATATGTCAGTGAAAGAAAGAAGACAATACAAAAGCGAATCACGCTAGATGTACTTGGAGTACTCACACTGTATCTTGGTCCATTTGTTTGATTTTGTCGTTTCTCTGCCAGTAGATCTTTCACTGTGTGCTTGACCCTCACCCCTTGATAGACCCTTTTAGAATACTCTGGAGAAAAGAGAAAGAAATATTTCACACACACACACACACACACACGTGCACACAGAGATACAATTGACTCATTATTTGAGTGTGAAGTAATACAAGTTAATACATGATTCTACACTCATTATTCTGTGGAGGTCACTGAAAACAACCTCCATACAGTACACTCCTAACACAAGGATAGCCTAAGATTGTAGTTATGTTGATACAAAGATTTAACATTTTGCGTCAAGTACATTGCTAGAACAAATTCTATGAACCTCCTTGAAGTATATGAAAAACAGGCTAGAAAAACTATTCTTTTCAGGAGGCCTAAATTAAACATAGGAAAGGGGAAGGGGGATACCTAGTCAGTTGTACAACTGAATGCCTTCAACTGAAATATGTCTTCCGCTTTTAACCCATCCCCTCTGAATCAGAGAGGTGCGGGGGGCTGCCATAATCAACATCCACGTCTTCGGCGCCCGGAGAACAATGGGTTAAATGCCTTGCTCAGGGGCAGAACGACAGATGTCAGCTCGGGATTCAATCCAGCAACCTTTCGGTTACTGGCCCAATGCTCTAATATGCTATGCACTTATTGTATTCTCTGTTTTTGGCTCACTTCTATTGTAAGTATTTTTTGAATTAGCTTGAAGTAAGTATCTTCAAATTGTACTTACTCAAAGTAAAATATAAATATAACACAAGTACAATATATTGCTGGTTATGTATTTTTCAGATAATATACTGCTCCTGCTTAGTGCCAGTCCTCATTCATTCCAACAAACATGTATTCATTTGAATTTTCACAGTTTTATGCAGAGCTGAATTGCCTTTTGGGTTACGTATAAAGGGCATGGAAATTGTCTTTGGCTTTGGTCAATGCAAATTGACTGTTAAAAAAAGCTATTTAGTACAAACGTCATTGTCTAACAGTGATGACATTTTTATACACTGGATAGCCACTAGCACATTTTAAATAGTCTAAATAGGCCTAGTGATAGAAGTATCAAAAGTATCAATATTTATTGTAAATACATCATAAATCTCAACAGCAAATATGTCTCCAGCCTGATTTTGTAGGCAAATCCCCCCCCTGAACATATTCCTAGTGAGCATACTATAGACGATATTTGCAATTTAACATGCAAAAGGAAATCGCATGCAAAAAAAACGGTACAGTATGTAAAAGATCCCAGCTTTATGAATGGAGTCTTAAGATACGTTTCTATTTTACTATAGCCATCATACGGCCAAACAGTTTTGAAATTCAGAAATTGATGTGGGATCATAATGATATCATTTTCTAGGTGTTGCAGTTTGATATCCAACTGAATTATTTATGAATTGAGAAGAGGGTTTGGATACCGGAAATCCAACACCAAAACAATATTTGCATACTATTCAGCATCATCATGTCCTTTATGCTTTGGACTGGCCACAGCCAAGCAATGCCATCTTTAGATATGAATAATAAACAATAATATTTATGTTCATATGACACACAGTTAACATATTTCCCGATGCAGTCCTCTGCAGTACTATACTTTCAGTTTTGTTAGTATGAAAAATACAATCCAATACCTTACAAAGCACAATGTTAGCTTCACAGTACATTTCATTCATTCAATTTCTTTATACTGAAGGATACTAGTCAATTCCAAAAACGACAATGGCATAAACCAGATTGTTATGCTAGTTGACAGCATAAACCAATAACACATTTTAAAATATATATTTTTTAATTATGTCATTATCAGAAGATAAAGAAGATGTCATAAAATGTCTATGGATGATGATAGTTTTGTCAAATCAATATACTATGGAAGTATCTCATAAATGATTATGAATCAGTGTTATGGTTGCATTTAGCCTTACCGGTTTCCATGACGCTGCAGTTTCAGATCCGGCACTACAAAGATTGAGAAGGTCAATCCTCTATTCCAGTGAAAGTGTAGCTGTACCAATGCTCAAAATCATACTAAAGACAAGCCTTTTCCACCTCTGGAAACGTTCACGGAATCCTTCGCACACTCCACTGATGGAGAATGTATGGACTTTTTCAAATGACCTTTTTCTCCATGCAAATGATTGGTAGGACGTTTTTCGACTATTTGCATCTACAGTCTAGATTAGAGGAGAGCGTCTAAGAGACTCATCAGAAGTCATTCTATTTCGTTTCACTGAAACATGTTGTAATAGTTCTTTAGGCCTATTTGGGTTCCCACATTTTTACACACTATCAATGTACAGTAAAAGCTTGAAATGATATACCAAAGAAGTTTCAGTCACACTTCAAGTAAAGCAAACAGGTGTAACGCTTTAGTTCCCTATTTTGTTATGAGCATGTTTGAGACCTTATGAAGTCTCATAATAATGTGTTATGTAATAATGCATTATAGCTGTCAGCCTTAACTCAAGTGTTAGAGGTTTGTCTGTTCTTGCAGGATGGTATCACTTAGAAAGTCAGAGGAGAAACAATGCCTGCACAAGCTGCATGATCAGTATAAGATACTGCATTTAGGAGATTGCATATCCTCCAAATGACACCTTCCAAGTTCAGAGAATATACAGCCAGGTCCATAATTATTGGCACCCTCTATAAAGATGATGGACAAAGTCTGTATACAGTGGGGCACTGTATATATATATATATATATATATATATATATATATATATATATATATATATATATATATATATATATATATATTATATTTATTTTATTTTTTTACAAATAATGAGTTATTTTGTATGCTCGACAAAAATTGGGAGATTATTATTTACTAATACAATTGTTTAGAGAAGGAGATTTTGTTTAAGATGTAAAAAATCTAATTAAAAAATAGGGGTCAAAATTATTGTCTCCCCATTTTTTAGAGAGACACTGAGCCTTTTTCTAACATGTTTTATGAGATTGGAGAATGTATTGGGTGTCACGCCTTGGTCATTGTATTTTGTGTTTTTGTTATATGTTTGGTTAGGCCAGGGTGTGACATGGGTTATATGTTGTTTTTCGTATTGGGGTTTGTAGTATTTGGGATTGCGGCTGATTAGGGGTGTTGTATAGGTTTGGCTGCCTGAGGCGATTCTCAATCAGAGTCAGGTGATTCTCGTTGTCTCTGATTGGGAACCGTATTTAGGTAGCCTTAGTTTCGCTTTGTATTTCGTGGGTGATTGTTCCTGTCTCTGTGTCGTTTCTGTAACGTCGTTCGTCTGTTGAATGAAGAAAGTCGGACCGAAATGCAGCGTGTAGGTTACTCATGACTTTAATTAACAGAATAGCGGTACATGAAATAACTGAAATACAAAAACAACAGAACGGAACGTGAAACTAATTACAGCCTATCTGGTGACTACTACACAGAGACAGGAACAAACACCCACAAAATACAAAGCGAAAGTCAGGCTGTCTAAATACGGTTCTCAATCAGAGACAAGGACAAGCACCTGACTCTGATTGAGAATCGCCTCAGGCAGCCAAGCCTAACTAGACACACCCCTAATCAGCCGCAATCCCAAATAATACAAACCCCAATACGAATACAACATAAAAACCCATGTCACACCCTGGCCTACCCAAACATATAACAAAAACACAAAATACAATGACCAAGGCGTGACAGTTTCACCAGATAGGCTCGGTCACTTTGGTTTTTCTTTTTTCTTGTTTTGGAAGAAGAGAACGAGCGCCATTCTCCTTGCGGAGATGGTGCTAAATACATCAACACGGTCGGTCCCTGGGATTGGGCTGGCCAACACGATTCGGTTTGCTTGGAAGAAAAAGGAGTTGGAGCCTTTAGGACGGGAATCCTTTGGAAGGATAATATTGATGGGGATTCTAAAGCTGACGGTGAAGGACGTGTTTTGTTTCCAAGGCAACTCGCTGGAGGGAGCATACGACGTGGCACTATATACAGAAGAAAAACACGATGATATCCTGAGAAGGGCAAGAGCAGTGGGAGGTGAGAGGCCGATGTGCCACTACGATATAACAAGCCTGGCGAAGAATAACTTTAGGGTTGTAACTGTCAACATTTACAACCCTTACGTTAAGGACGAAGAGGTGAGGGCTTTTCTGGGGAGATACATGGATAACGTCTCCTCAGCAAGGCACCTCAAAGACTCCCTTGGGTTTTGGAATGGGAGGAGAGGCTTCCAGGCCCTCCTCAGTGAGGACCCAAAGGGACATGGTGGCTACCTCCATCCTCCTGCTATGTTCTCCCTAGGGGCTGACAGGGGGATGTTGTTTTATGCACGTCAGCCCCCATTTTGCAGGCGCTGTATGGCCTACGGTCACATATTCGCCTCGTGCAGTACACGAAAATGCAGATTTTGTGCATCTGAGGATCACGAGGCGAGAGATTGTGACAAGCCTAAGACGTGCCATGGGTGTGGCTCGTCAGCACACCTGTGGCGGGGTTGCCCGGCCCGTCAGAGGTCTTATGCGCCTGCGGCTGGGGGGGAGCAGGAGCGGGGGATGGGGGAAGAAGAGGAGGGGAAGGAAGCACGCCTCATGACCAGAGTACAGGTCCAGAGGGGAAGGCCACAAGGAAGGAGGAGGAGCCAGAAGCGGCGGATGGAAGAGAGAAGGAAACGGAAGGCACGGGAGTAGGAGAACCAGAAAAAGCGGCGGAAGAAGGCAACTGAGTGGAGGAGCATGAGAGAGAAGAAAGCGAGGGAGGAGTGGTGGAGAAGGAGGCGGTGGAAGAGAAAGTGGACTGGGGGAAAGTGCCCTGGTGGAAGAGATGAGGGGTATGGTGGAAGAGCTGGCGGGGGGGGGGAGGGTGGTATCTCTCCACTGCCGCCATCACCAAAGAAGAGTATGAAGAGGAGGGGGCGATTGGCCGACAGTGAGGGGGAGGGGATGGCCAAGACAGTGATGGGGGCGGGAGAAACCTCTGGGTTGCTGCTGGTTTCCCCAGGCCCTCAACTTCTGTTGGGTGGGGACACACCTAACAAGATCAGGACTGGGTACAAGAGGAGGTGGGGAGTTTTTTGTTTGGGGACTCAGCCTCCCCAATTTTTTTCCAAACCAGCTGCAACACTGGGGAGGGGGAGGATTGTGGGGGTAGACCCAGGGTGCAGGGCACCCCGGAGCCAAACACTATTCCTGCATCCTGGGATGGTGTGATGGAGGAAAAGGGGGGGGATGTCGGGATTACGGATGGTGTTCTCACCGGTAGATATGGAGCAGGGGAGCATCGGGTGAGTCTCCTGTTTATGTTTTTTTTCTGTCTGGGTTTAGAATTTGAGTGTATTACATGTTTTAATTTTTTTCATGGAGTCTAATTTTACTTTTGTTTGTGTAAATGTAAGGGGTTTAAGGGATTTCGTTAAGAGGAGGGCGGTTTTAGTTATTTGGAGGGTGTGGGGTTTGATTTGGATGGAGGGATGGAGGGGATATTAGTAGGTTTAAGAGGGAGTGGGACAAGGGGGAGTCGGTTTGGGGTGTTGGGGGGTGCACTCATCGGGGGTAGGGATTTTGTGTGGGCACAGGGAGGTAAAAGTGGAGGATTCTTTTGTGGTAATGCAGGGGAGGGTTATAGGGGTGGATGTCACGATAAGGGATTGTAAATTTAGATTAGTGGTGGTGTATGGGCCACAGGTGGTGGCAGACAGGAGGGAGATGGTGGACTGTCTGACGCCCCTGTGTGTCACAAATAGGAAATTAGTGATAGGGGGGGATTTTAATACAGATTTAGGAAGAGGGGGGGATAGCAGTGCGGGCGCCATTGCCAGGCTAATGGCTTGCCATGGTCTGGTAGATGGTGGTCTGCACACTACTCCGAAAATGGATGGTCCTACATGGCGCAACTCCAGGGGGGTTGAGCGGAGGCTCGACTATATTTTTGTACCCAGGTCTTTGGGTAAGTTGTCTGGGCGGCTGTTGCCTGTTTTCTTTTCGGATCACAACGGGGTGCTCCTGCAGGTGGGGTCGCCAGTCTGCCTCTTTGGTAGGGGGTACTGGAAGCTAGATCGGGATGTGCTGGAGGAGCAGGCTTTTGTTGACAGGTTTTATGGTTTCTTTTGGAGGCTTGAGGGCCTCCGGTCCATGTGCGAGGTGGTGTTAGAGTGGTGGGAATTAGTTAAGGTGAGGATTAGGGCTTTTATAATAGGGTATTGCAAGAGGAAAAAAAGGGAGGAGAGGAGGGAGGTGGATCGTATCCAGAGGGTAATTGAACTCGAATACGAGGCAGGCAACCTTGGCGGGTCGTTTGACTGGGAGAGATCCGCAACCCTAAAGGCGCAGCTCAGGGAGTTGCAGGAGCGGAAGGCTCGAGCTTTCCTTGAGCGTGCACATAGTGGCTTTCTAGAAATAATTTGTTCTGCTATGTTCTTTAAGTTGGTTAGGGCAAGACAGAGTAGGAAGGTAATGCATGGTGTTAGGGAAGAAAATGGTAGTATAGTTAGAGAACCAGAGGATATGGTCAGGGTGACAACTGATCATTTCCAAGGTTTATTTAAGGAAAGGGAAATAGATGTAGAACAGGGAAATGTGTTTTTAGAACACTTGTCCAGGCGGTTGCCGGAGGACATTAGAGAAGTGATGGAGGCCCAGATCTCACTAGAAGAGGTTGAGAGCACTCTTAGGAGGATGGGAAAAGGGAAGGTGCCTGGGATGGATGGGCTGCCGGCTGAGTTTTATCTCAAGTTTTGGGGTATACCTGGACCAGTGGTCCTCGAAATCTTGAAGGCCATCCTTGAGACGGGGGTCCCGGGGGGATCAATGGCTGTTGGTGTGCTGTCACTTTTATATAAGAAGGGGGAAGTAACAGACCTTGGCAACTGCCGGCCGTTGACCATGCTGTGTGTAGATTACAAGCTACTTGCAAAGGTTTTAGCAGACCGGTTGCGCACAGCCCTTCCCTACGTTGTTCATGAGGATCAGACGTGCGGGGTAGAGGGCCGCTCTATTAGATGGAACCTACAGTTAATCAGGGACTCCATCGCTTGGGTTGAAGATAGAGGTCTGCCTTTAATGGTAGCAGCGCTAGATCAGGCGAAAGCCTTCGATCGCGTGAATAGATCCTTTTTATTCAGAGTGTTAGGTCGATTAGGATTTGGGGAGAAGTTTATAGGATGGATTCGTACATTATATGTCGGAGCGGGGTGCCGAGTTAGTGTAAATAGTCACTTGGGTGACGTTTTTGACCTCTCGTCTGGGGTCAGGCAGGGGTGCCCACTCTCGGCTCTCCTCTTTGTTCTGTACATGGAGCCTCTGGGGGCTGCCATTAGGGCAGACACAGGGGTGGAAGGCTTGCTGATCCCTGGAAGTGGTGGGCCGCGTGTTAAGATGACGCAGTACGCCGACAATACTTCCTTGCTGTTGTGCAAGGACTCGTGCCTGACAAGGTCCCTTGCCATCTTTGGGGATTTCACCCGAGCGTCGGGAGCAGTTCTGAACCATGCAAAGTCTTCCGTCAAGTTTTTCGGAAGATGGCGCGGTAGAATGGATGTGCCTGGGGGGTTATCTATCTGTGAGGGGGCCCTGAGGATTCTCAGGGTCCATTTTGAGACCTCCGGCTCAGCGACGCTAAACTGGAACATGCGTATCGCAGTGGTACAGAGGAAGCTAGCAATGTGGAAAGCTAGGTATTTGTCTTTTATGGGCAAAGTCCTGGTCCTAAAGGTGGATGTGTTGCCGTCTCTTTTGTATTTGGCATACATCTACCCATTGCCGGCTTGTCTGAGGAGGCCTCTAGTGAGGCTTGTGTTTCAGTTTATGTGGAGTGGCAGGTGCGAGTGGGTCGCCAGGGCACACATGATCTGTCCCATCGGGGAGGGAGGTAGGGGGGTACCACATTTCCCCCTCAAGCTGGACACAATTTTTGTTTCTTTCTTGTTAACGGAGCTTGCTCAGCCAGTGATACACCCGTCCGGTTACCTCCTGCGGGTGTTTTTCTCGTATCAGGCGAGAAGCATAATGGTGTGGTCTAACACGGGTCCTCGGGCAGAACAGCTGCTGTGGCACTTTGGTCATGCGGCCAAGTGGCTGCGTGCGCACCCTGAGGTTGAAGTTGCCCGAGTAGGTTTAGATCACAGGCACCTGTACGAGGAGGTCAGAAAGGCAGGGAGTCCGGCGCCTGTAGTGGGCATCTCGGAAGTGGTCTGGGAGGGAGTGCAGGCGCGGGGTCTGGATAACAGGCTCAAGGACCTGAATTGGTTGAGCCTTCATAAGTGTTTGCCGGTACGTTCCATCTTGTACCGGTATAATTTGGTGCAAACCCCCACCTGTCTAAGATCCTCTTGTGGCAGGGAGGAGACTGTGCGCCATGTCTTTTGGGACTGTGCCTTTGCCGGAGTAGTATGGGCTAGGGCACGGGTGTTGTTAGGTTTGGTAAAGGGGGATTTTGTATTGACGTGGGCCAGGTTAGAGAGGGGTGTAGGGAGAGCGAGAGGGACGGATAGGGACAGGTTTCTGCTCTGGCTTCTCATGAGTCTCTTTAAACGGGGGATGTGGGAAGCAAGGCAGAACATGGTGAAGACAGGAAGAGATTGGGGGGGTGGAAGGGATAGTGAAGAGGGTGGAAGGAGATTTGAGGGGGAGGATGAAGAGGGAGGAGAGGAAGTGGGGGCAGCATGCTGCTCGGGAGAGGTGGACGGGGGTTTAGGGCTGGGTGTCATTTAGATTTGTAAGAGGATAGATTAGGGACGGGGAGATAGGGGGAGGTATTTTGTAGGGTGACGGGGAGGGAAGATGCTCCCCTGAGGTTTTGTTTGGGGTTTATGTTTAGTTTAATTAGTTTATTTAAAATACCATTATTTGTGTATGTATGTAAATTATGAGTTGTAAAGAATGAATGGTATTGAAGATAATAAATGATTTTTTATTTTAAAAAAAATAGGCTGTAATTAGATTTCACGTTCCGTTTGTTGTTTTGTATTGTATAGTTATTTCATGTATCACGTTTTCATTCATTAAAGATCATGAGTAATAAACACGCTGCATTTCGGTCCGACTCTCTTCCTTCAACAGACGAACGCCGTTACAGAATCACCCACCACTCACGGACTGAGCAGCGTGTTAACAGGCAGCGACAGCGACAGCTTGAACAGCGAAGGGAGGACGTTATGGACAGCAGAGGTATGGAGTATACGATGTGGGAAGAAATCGACAAGTGGACGGCCGACCCAGAGAGAGTGCAGGAGCCCGCCTGGGATTCGCTGCAGCAATATAATATAATAATATATGCCATTTAGCAGACGCTTTTATCCAAAGCGACTTACAGTCATGTGTGCATACATTCTACGTATGAGTGGTCCCGGGAATGCGAAGAGGGCTATAGGCGAATGGAGTCCAAAAGGAGAACACGGCGGCGCAGAGCGAAACCCGAAAGTCACCCCAAAAAATTATTGGGGGGGACTCAGGGAGAGTATGGCTGAGTCAGGAGATAGACCTGAGCCAACTCTCCTTGTTTATCGTGAGGAGCCAAGGAGGAGACCAGAACCAGAGCCGGTGTTAGAGGTGAGCGAAGCAGAGACTGTGAAGGAGTTAATGGGGAAAGTGGAGTGGAGAGTAATGAGAGAGTTGCTAGCTTGGTGCTATAGATAGAATATTCGTCCAACGGATCGTGTCGGGGATTTGATAGCACCTGAGTTAGCGCTCTATACTCAACCTGAGGTGCGTGTTAGTCGGCTGGTGAAGTTGGTGCCAGCCTCACGCACCAGGCCTCCTGTGCACATCCCTAGCCTTGCACGTCCTGTGCCATCACTGCTCTCAAGATCTCCAGTACGCCTTCACGGTCAAGCCCATCCTGTGCCACCTCCAAACTCCAGTCCTCCAGTGGCAGCTCCCCGCACCAGGCTTCCTGTGCGTGTCCTCGATCCTGTAGCACCAGTTCCAGCACCACGCACCAGGCCTCCAGTGCGCCTCGCCTTTTCAGGGCAGCCAGACCCTGTCTCCTCTCCTGCGCTGCCGGAGTCTGCAGTCTGCCCAGCGCCGCCAGTGCCGCCAGTCTGCCCAGCGCCGCCAGTGCCGCCAGTCTGCCCAGCGCCACCAGTGCTGCCAGTCTGCCCAGCGCCGCCAGTGCTCCCAGTCTGCCCAGCGCCGCCAGTGCTCCCAGTCTGCCCAGCGTCGGCAGTCTGCCCAGCGTCGCCAGTCTGCCCAGCGTCGCCAGTCTGCCCAGCATCGCCAGTCTGCCCAGCGCCGCCAGTCTGCCCAGCGCCGCCAGTCTGCCCAGCGCCGCCAGTCTGCCCAGCGCCGCCAATCTGCCCAGCGCCGCCAGTCTGTCAGGATCAGTTAGATCCACCAGTCAGCCAGGATCCACCAGTCTGCCAGGATCCGCCAGAAGTGCCAGTCAGCCAGGATCTGCCAGTCTGCAGGGTGCTGTCAGCCTGCATGAAGCAGTCAGAGCTGTCAGCCTGCATGGAGCAGTCAGAGCTGTCAGTCTGCATGAAGCAGCCAGAGCTGTCAGTCTGCATGAAGCAGCCAGAGCTGTCAGTCTGCATGAAGCAGCCAGAGCTGTCAGTCTGTAAGAAGCAGCCAGAGCTGTCAGTCTGCATAGAGCAGCTAGATCCGCCAGTCAACCAGTCTCTTCCAGATCTGCCAGTCAACCAGTCTCTTCCAGATCTGCCAGTCAACCAGTCTCTTCCAGATCTGCTAGTCAACCAGAATCTTCCAGATTCGCCAGCCAGCCAGGATCTACCGGAGCCTACTACCTGCCTGGGCTTTCTCTCAGTACTGGGCTTTCTCTCAGTACTGGGCTTCCTCTCAGTACTGGGCATCCTCTCAGTACTGGGCTTCCTCTCAGTACTGGGCTTTCTCTCAGTACTGGGCTTTCTCTCAGTGCTGGGCTTTCTCTCAGTACTGGGCTTCCCCTCAGTCCCAGGCTGCCCCTCAGTCCCGGGCTGCTTCTGTCCCGAGATGCCCCTCTGTCCCGAGCTGCCCCTCTGTCCCGAGCTGCCCCTCTGTCCCGAGCTGCCCCTCTGTCCCGAGCTGCCCCTCAGTCACGAGCTGCCCCTCAGTCCAGTGGGGATCTGGGTGAGGACTATTAGGCCATGGTCGGCGGCGAGGGTGGATTATCCCAGGACGCGAAGGGGAGGAACTAGGACATTAATGAAGTGGGGTCCATGTCCCGAGCCGGAGCTGCCACCATGGACAGACGCCCACCCGGACCCTCCCTATGGTTTTGAGGTGCGTCCGGGAGTCCGCACCTTAGGGGGGGTTCTGTCACGCCTTGGTCATTGTATTTTGTGTTTTTGTTATATGTTTGGTTAGGCCAGGGTGTGACATGGGTTATATGTTGTTTTTCGTATTGGGATTTGTAGTATTTGGGATTGCGGCTGATTAGGGGTGTTGTATAGGCTTGGCTGCCTGAGGCGATTCTCAATCAGAGTCAGGTGATTCTCGTTGTCTCTGATTGGGAACCGTATTTAGGTAGCCTGGGTTTCGCTTTGTATTTCGTGGGTGATTGTTCCTGTCTCTGTGTAGTGTTCACCAGATAGGCTGTAATTAGATTTCACGTTCCGTTTGTTGTTTTGTATTGTATAGTTATTTCATGTATCACGTTTTCATTCATTAAAGATCATGAGTAACAAACACGCTGCATTTCGGTCCGACTCTCTTCCTTCAACAGACGAACGCTGTTACATTGGGAGGGGTCTTAGACCATTCCTCCATACAGAATCTTTCCAGAGCCTTGATATCCTTCATCTGTGCTTATGGACTGCCCTCTTCAATTCAAACCACAGGTTTTCAATGGGTTTCAAGTCCAAAAGACTGAGATGGCCATTGCAAAATGTTGATTTAGTGGTCAGTTAACCATTTCTTTGTAGATTTTGATTATTGCTTGTGGTTATTGTCTTGCTGGAAGGTCCACTTGCAGTCAGGTGTCAGCTTCCTGGCAGAAGCAACCAGGTTTTTGGTAAAAAATGTCCTGGTACTTGGTCAAGTTCATGATACAGTTGACCTTAGCAAGAGACCTCAGACTAATGGAAGCTAATAACATCAAATATCCACCACTATATTTTACCATAGGTATGAGGTACTTCTCTGCATATGCTTCTGTTTTTCAACGCCAAACCCACCACTGGAGTGCGTGGCCAAAAAGAGCTCTATTTTCATATCATCTGACCATAGCACCGGTTCCAATCCAAGTGCCAATGCCGTTTATTAAATTCCAGGCGGTGCTATGCTGTTGGGGAAACAGCTTGAGTCACACAAAATGGAATATAACTTCGTGGATACAGTTCAGAATGAAACAATTTCATGTATAGGCCTACAACATCTAAAGACCTACATCACTATACTGAGAGCTTTGCCGTTTAAAAAAAATACGGATTTGGGTGTCAGATGAGGCTGGTGGGATGAGCTATAGGAGGACATGCTCATTGTAATGGCTGGAATGGAATTATGGAACAGAGTCAAACATGTGGTTTCCATGTTTGATTTGTTTGATACTGTAAAATGTATTTTATGCTAGCCATTTCTTTGAGCCTGTCCTCCTGTAGCTCCTCCCACCAGCCTCCTCTGTTAGGTGTTTTTTGAACATTTGTTTGTGTTTTTTTAGAACCCCGATACTGCACAACGAGGATCAGGCAGTGAATCACTGTTTGGGGTAAGTTTCTAAAAACAAAGGTGTCTGCACCCTATAACATGCCATTTACATCCAAAATAGATATTTGGTTGTGAAAAATAAAACTCCTTTAACTACCTTGCTGGCTGTCTCCAAGTTCACACAGCCAACAAATACAAATTGTACTCAGGATACCTAAACTTAGGCACAATATACAGTGGGGCAAAAAAGTATTTAGTCAGCCACCAGTTGTGCAAGTTCTCCCACTTAAAAAGATAAGGCCTGTAATTTTCATCATAGGTACACTTCAACTATGACAGACAAAATGAGAAAAAAAACAGAAAATCACATTGTAGGATTTTTAATGAATTTATTTGCAAGTATTTGGTCACCTACAAACAAGCAAGATTTCTGGCTCTCACAGACCTGTAACTTCTTATTTAAGAGGCTCCTCTGTCCTCCACTCATATATATATATTTGCAAGAAGAAAAAATATATATGTAATAATGTCCCATTTTCCAGCTAGAAGGTGGAGGTGCCACTATTCTGCCTCTATTCTATATATATATATATATATATATATATATATATATATATATATATATATATATATATATATATATATATATATATATATATATATACAGGTAATGAGTTCAAACAGGTGTAGTTAATACAGGTAATGAGTGGAGAACAGGAGGACTTCTTAAAGAAAAACTAACAGGTCTGTGAGAGCCGGAATTCTTACTGGTTGGTAGGTGATCAAATACTTATGTCATGCAATAAAATGCAAATTAATTACTTAAAAATCATACAATGTGATTTTCTGGATTTTTGTTTTAGATTCCGTCTCTCACAGTTGAAGTGTATTGTGGACATTCTCTCTCTCTCTCTAAATGGATGCAGAAGTTCTAATAATGAAGATGAAGTATTTCAGTAAAGCGTTACATCACAATTAGCGTATTACTTAATTACTGTAAGCCTCGATACCTGTTATCTGTGTGAGGGTCTGTTACACTGTTGGACTAAGGTGATGATAGGCTAAATGGCTATGGTCTGGGCCTGGTGTTCTTTTCAGACCATGTGACTTTACCAGGAAAAACAACTCTGGGTGATAGATAGGTATTGTACAGTCTCGTTAATCAGTCTGTCTGTAGCGAGATACTACTATGTAACATCACATGGCTATGGTGAGACTGTGTTATCTCAGCTGGTCTTGCTGTGGTGGGATGATGTTATGCTAGTTGACAGTTGTGTGGTGTTATCAGTGCCTCATTGCTACCAGAGAGATAAGCCGGTGGCCTAGCGCACGGCTCTTCCTTGAACACCCGACACCTAATAGGTAACAGGAAGGGATGTGGAAGACCTGCCTGGAATTACTACTGGCTAACTCTCATTCTACTGGGCTCTGAGGTATTACATTAAAGCAAACCCAAGGTAATGCAAACCCAGCGTCTCCTTCCTGTCTGTTTTTGTTTTTTTACACACTCAACAATCACCTGCAATTTGAAGTAGCCAAAGCAACCAATATTGTTTTATTACTTGCTCTGAGTACAAATCGTATTATATATATTTTTTTACATATCCTATTTCCACCTATGTGCGCAAGTAAAGACGTACAACATCTCTTGAGTCACAGTGTTGCATGGTGTCTACTAAAGTTTGGACTGCGTACACACTCAATTGTAAAAGATTGTCAAATCTGACCTCCAGTGGAAACCTTTGGACATTACACCTGAAAAGGTACAGCTCCTCAAAGTGGATTTCTGCCAGAGGAGGCTGGTGGGATGAGCTATAGGAGGACAGGCTCATTGTAATGGCTGGAGTGGAATAAATACAACAGAGTCAAAGATGTGGTTTCTATATTTTGTATTTGATTAGTTTGATATCGTAAAATGTATTCCATTCCAGCCATTACAATGAGCCTGTCCTCCTATAGCTCACCCCACCAGCCTCCCCTGATTTATGCAATACAATCTTAAAATCAGATAGATTGGGCCTGTATTTATGTGATAGACATCCATTAATTGCTTCGTTTCTAATGCAGTACAAACATTGCATAAGATATGGCAGTTGGTTATAGGTTATTTTTGATACACCAGAGGGCAGTAAAAGTCTACTCGGCAACTGTATCTCCAAATTCAATCTTGAACTTTTTACACGCAAATGATAAGATAAAAAATATGAGATTACTAAAACATGGAGTAAACTATTGATTTGTAATATTGAGAAATTGAGAAATCTCTATTGTGCTGATGGTGTGTACAAGCTTGTGTACAACAAATCTTTCATATGGCACATTGTGTAAAATGGGCATATTTCATCTGTAAAGAGAAAGGATGAAGTCATTTGAGAGCAAGGGAGAGATTGTAAGAGACAGAACACAAAGAACCAAAGAAAGAAAGAGAGAGAGAGAGAGAGAGAGAGAGAGAGAGAGAGAGAGAGAGAGAGAGAGAGAGAGAGAGAGAGAGAGAGAGAGAGAGAGAGAGAGAGAGGGGATCATGTTTTCCCTACATCTTCAATGACAGCTCCATTTCTGATGCTGGTGAATCATTCATTATCCCATGCCGTGGCTCTGATCCTCCATGTTTTCCCTGCTCCCCCTCTTGTCAACAGAGAACAGTCTGTCCACATTCCGCTCTCTCCTCTCCTCAGCTTGTAGAGGGGGAGAAATGCTCCTCTGGCAAAAAGCTTGACATACTCCCCCAACTCGACTGTTACTGAAGGCCTGGATGCAAGGACTTGGAGATACCTCGGCCCAAGTTCATTGTCAGAATCTGAACTGACTTGTACGCCGCACACTGACTCGGCACTGGTACCCCCTGTATATAGCCTCGTTATTGTTATGTTATTGTGTTACTTTAATTCGTTTTTACTTTAATTTATTTGATAAATATTTTATTAACTCTTCTTGGACTGCACTGTTGGTTAAGGGCTTGTAAGTAAGCATTTCACGGTAAGGTCTACACTTGTTGTATTCGGCACGTGACAAATAAAGTTTGATTTGACTTAGGCTGCCTCTCAAATGGCACCCTATTCCATATATAGAGCCTGGATTCTGGTCAAAAGTAGTGCACTATACTGTATAATGAATAGGGTGCCATATTGGATGGATCCTGAGTCTGACTCTCTGAACAGCCCTGACTCTCTCTTTCTCTGCCAGATTTTTTGCTTGTCTCCATTGGCTAATGCTCCAAGGCCCAACTCAAAGCAGGTGCCTTGGAATGTTTGCCCATAACATTTATAACGTGTTAGGATTAGGGCTAACTCGGGGGAGACGTGTGTAATTGTGAATTAATGATAGGCCTTTATCTTCAACTGAATACTTTGATCTTCAACAGTTGTGTTTGTCATTGTTCATGAGTGAAATACATGAAAAATCCTAAAAATCACATTTGACTTTAAAATGAAATTATAAACAGTTATTTTATTCTCAGTCGCCATTAAGAATAACACATCTCTTATCACAGGACATTCTTTTGGCATCATGTAGTGGAATTTTCCAGCAGGCTACGTATTATGTCATCTGGGGAGCTCTGTATTGGAATTATAGTCTGTGGTTCCTGAATGTATCATGTACAGATAGGGATTCTTCTCATAAATTCAACCTTGTAAAGCTTGGTATTTCGCAAATAATTCTCAGCCGAATAACGTATTTTTTTATATTCTGGGTTATATTGTTCGGTCACACTTGAGTGAATACTTTAGATTCTTGAGGAGGTCTGTATGAGGTATTGTGCTGAACGGGGAAGTCGAGTTTATCCATGTGATGTGTTGCATGAGCAGCAATTCAAGTATATTGCAACATAACATTGGAGTAGAGTAGCTGTGTCACCCTGGGGCCATTCATTTTCATTGCAGTAGAAAGTCATAAATACATGCAGGTGATTTTTAGACAAATACAGTACAAAGAGAGTATAAATGAATACAGGTAATATAAATACATAACATTCCTGCAAAGCAATTTTGGGTAAGATAACGATGATGTTCTTAATCAAAGCTTACTAATTCTATTAATCATACTGTTGCATGTAATAATGGATACAACCTTACAGAGTGTAACTACCATTTTTTTTATGTAGCACAATTTGACAAAAATGTTACACATATGAAATGACAACAATCGTTATTAGTGTAAATCTAGTCGGTCGAACTGGTCAATGTAGCGGCTGAACAGGTAGATGGATTGACTTCTGTGAATGTAACTGTGAATGTAACTGATAGGTAAAAGCTTTCAGTGGCAGGTATAGTGCCACTCATAGCTTTTATCTCTCAATAGATGACAAAACGGTTGGGTTGTTTAATGGTTTGTTTCATCTTAGAAGAGAAAAAGAGATTGTCTTGGCAATGGACACTTCTCCTTGGGTTATTAAGATGCTGGCAGGATGGAGCACCATGGAAACTGAGCACCTAACCTAGACAATAAGGTAATTGTACGAGTAGAAAGCTCCCGATGTCTTCAACAAATGAGAAAATTGGGCACACATTTCCTTCCATGTCCACCTTCTCTATTCTATTCTTCCAGCTCAAGTGAGATCTCTGTGATTGGTGGAAAGACCCCCCACCCCCCAAAAAAAAAAAAAACACATCACACACACACACACACACACACACACACACACACACACACACACACACACACACACACACACACACACACACACACACACACACACACACACACACACACACACACACACACACACACACACACACACACACACACACACACACACACTAAAGGAAATGAATAATGGGATAGTAGCCATTTGAATGAAGTCCTAGTGTCCTCTGAACAGTATGTGATAACAATAAACAGACTCAGTAGCCAGGACACACAACCAAATGGAGGCAAGGGAACCCAGTACAGCTCCTCAGGACATTATAAGCTCTCCTTTATTCCACTGCAGAGATAAGAATCTAGCCACTTTATTAATCCCATTTAGCAGGGATCTCTCTCTGTCTTTGTCTTTGTATGACCTGCGGCTGTAGTGTCACAGGGTCACAACGAGTTCCAGGAGAGGTGGTATAGGGACCTTCAATCAGGGGTGTCAGTCAGGGACATAGATGGCCTTTGATGAGGCCATTCTTCTATACGTGGCAACAGTGAACAAAGGCTGTCGACACTGGTAATTAGAGAGAGGAACTATGGGTAACCAGAGGTCACATCCCCCAACGTCCCCTCTGCTCCCTATATTAACTGGGCTATGGGGCCATCTCCCTCAGCTCAGAACTCATTCACTCGGGCCCTATAGACGTCAACTCAGGCTACCATTGTTGTTATTAATTAAAACAGCAAGTTAATAATCACTCCAAATACAATGTTCATTACATGGAAAAAAAAGCTAAAGATACATTTATTTTGCATCTGGTTTTCATGTTCTTCTTCAGAATTGCCTCTAGGCCATTACCCCAACCCCCCAGTATCCAAAAACCCCCAGTATCCAAAAGACGGAACACCCCCACCTGATTCCTGACAAAGAAAATGATCCAATAGTAAGCCCTGTGGCCCCAGTGTCCTTTTCACATCAGCTGTCAATGTGACAGACAGGCTTAACGTGGGAACACCAACACCAGCCAGCTTGGCCCACACTGTGGGAATGTCAGCCACCCAAAGCAGCCAGCAGTCTCTCCAGCCACCCCTGGTCCTGGTCCTTCAAGGGCATAGCACCCAGGCTCCTCCAGGGCTGGTCTAATTAGTGGATTAGTGTGGGGTGTCTACATGCGCTTAGCACAAATCCCCCCTCAAAGTCATGATCATGATCAAATCAGGCATGAACTTGCCTTCAGTTCACAGAGGGGGTAAAAGCCTATTTGGTCAAGTTGAGGTAATAGCTTGAGTTGCCCACTTCAGTCAAGCTTAGAGCTTCGGGAGGCATGATAACTTAAAGTGTAACTAGTTAGTAAGAAGTAATTATAATCAACCAGATTCACTGTAATACAAAACCTAGTTATCTTTTATGCCAGTTAATGTGTTCTAAGTTGATTTCAGGAGTCCTCACTTCCATTTCTCCAGTAACTTCATAGTATTATTCCACCAAAGGCCCTTTGAAGTCTTCATGCATTCATTCACAATTGTGATGATTCAAGATGGATATTTGCGTCAAAGGCCTATGGGTGAACTAATCCATTCTGGCCACCCAGTGGACACTGGTTGATGGACTTTGAACAGCCAAGACATATTCTCCAGAAACGGTTGAATTTTTCCTCATAATAATAAGTGGTGGGAAAGGACCGATGCTTCTTGGGCATTTGCTATCAGTTTATTCTCCTGCTTTCTTTGTCTCTATAATTCTCTGTCCATAAAATAGCTTGACCAACAGTTGAAGACCAACTGAAATGTAAAAAAAAAAAATCAAAAATAATTCTGGAGTCCATGTCGGCCTATCTGGCTTTTGTTTATGTTTATCTACACTCCATTCGCTGCTGTATGTTTACGCTTTCCAACACTGACCTTATAACCTCAAAATAAGTCGAAATACTGTGCAATGTCATGCCTTTTGCATCGCTAATATACTCACCAATAACAACTCAAATTTGCTGCGTGAGTACGTTCTTACAGGTGGGCCAGTCAATCTATGTTTCCTTGATGCATCTTGACAAAACTGATTGAAAGAAAAATGTAATCTGGAGTCCATGTAGGCCTACCTGGCTTTTGTTTGGTTACATTATTAATGCTCGCCTTTTGTCTGTCACGTTCTGACCTTAGTTCCTTTTTTAATGTAATTATTTTAGTTGGTCGGGGCGTGAGTTGGGGTGGGCATTCTATGTTGTTTTTCTATGTTTTGTTCTGTTGTTATATTTCTATGTGTTTGGCCTAGTATGGTTCTCAATCAGAGGCAGGTGTCAGTCGTTTGTCTCTGATTGGGAGCCATATTTAGGTAGCCTGTTTTCTATTGTGTTTTGTGGGTGGTAGTATCCTGTGTTAGTTTTTTCACCATACGGGACTGTTTCGGTTGTTTGTATTTCTGTTATTTTGTTCAGTGTTCTGTAGATGTATTAAATATATCATTATGGACACTTACCACGCTGCACATTGGTCTGATCCTTGCTACTCCTCTGAAGAAGAGGAATTCTGTTACATTGTCTGTCTCCAACTTAGCCAATTATTAGCCAATAAGCCAATAAAACAGGCAGTGTGATGCCCTTGAAAATAACTAAATAAACATTCCACTCCACTGTTCCTCTGACTGTCTTAAGCATAGCTGTTGCTTTACTACTATCAGAATTTCCATTAAACTGATTTAGTAGCTATTCCCTTACCGGGATTTATACATCTTAACTTGATCATGAATACGTTTTAATGTAGTACAGTAAAGACCATGTGTGATCTGTCACAACAAATGCTCTGTTATTCTTCCCCTCAAATGATTGATTACTGGAATGGCCACACATGCGTGAGCTTGTTTTTGCAATGGTAAAACAGTTTCATTCTGCTCTGCCAGGCTACAAAATACATTCCTTCTTAGAATCCTCAACCTGAGTTGAAATCAGGGCATCCAGAAACAAAGATCTTTTGCACATGACATATCCAGCATGGTGGGCAGGTCCCACATAAGAGATCAATACATTCTTCTTTCTGTCATCTCTGTATATCTATTTGATTGGATTTGGTTGGAGTTTGAAGGGTTTCGATGTGTTTGTGGCTATTTGTGAGGCATTCTTGTTCACAGAGAAGCAGCTGCTTCTCAAACTACTGGCACCGTCCCGATCTTGAAGTACTTGATTTCCAGATGTTTCTTGCCGCTCTGACTTATGTAAGTGAAGAACACTTTGCGGTGTGAGAAAGCATTTTCTGTCCACTGAGACTGGATCAATAGAGTTGACCCAGCCTCAGTGCACCATTGCACAGTTCTCCTCATAGTACATACAACCCATTGTGCATCAACTCATTGTCCTCCCAGCAACACTGCATTTTCTCAGGTTTTGTCGCTGCACTTGGCTAAATGGCCACAGCTGTTTACTCTAATAACACCAGCCTGGGAGGATCCCAGCCACGGATGACATCACTGGCGATACAGTATGTCTCTTCGCACCTATTCACTACTTTCCTTCCCTACAGACCTTAGAACAGAGCTGCTATGGAACAGCTTTTGCAATATAGAACCAAAGTATTTATTCAGCATTATGAGTGAATTGACTTCATTCATAATAAGAAGTGCACTAATAAAAATAAATAAACAATGTTATGGTATTAATGGGATGAACCACCCATGTATGGATGGTTCATGTATGGTTGTTATGCCATGTAATAATGGTAAATACCCCGCTAGAGGGCAATGGACAATGTATAACTATGCATAGACCAAAATGTAACATTTATTTAACTAGGCAAGTCAGTTAATTAAGAACAAATTATTATTTACAATGAGGGCCTACACATGCCAAAACAGGCCAAATCACAAAAGTGATTTATTGGCATTAGACTTAAAGGTTACCAGTGAGCAGTCCACCAAGTCCACTATTTTCAAGTGATAGCATGTGCAACATTATTTATTTTCTTCATCATTTTCAGTGTTACCACATTCTTGTATGCGTCTTGTATGCATTCTTGTGTTTTCAAAAGGCCATAAGCATGAAAGAGATAGGGTTTACAATCTTACAAATGATCAAATGATACCAAACAACATGTCAGATCATCCTGGCTTCTTTATTTGTGCAAGGCCACGTCTGACGTCAGCTTCTTTGGAAACGGAACCACATTCTTGCAAGGAAGATTCCAGCCGCCTCCCACCACAGCAGAGCTGACACCACCCTAACAACTAGCAGAACCATCCCCTGTCACCCCTGGCCCTCTCTGCACTCTATTACCAGACACACCTGGGTTCAAATAGGATTTGTTTTCTTCAAAATACTTTAGCTGTGCTGGATTGAGCTTGCCTGGTGCAATGTAACTAATTTATTACTACAGTGCAAACCCTGACCATTCGGCCCTACAGGCAGGCTCAAGTCAACACTCAAAGCATTTGAAGGGTTTCAAGTAATATTTGAACCCAGGTATGGTACCAGAGCATATTACAATAACCATTGGTGGCCCGGTACCCTCGAGCAAGAGGTCTTTTACTGATGTCCTTTATAGAGAGGAACTCTAGCTGTTTTACTGCATAGAGAACAGCAACAACATACTCATTCTAAACATTGTGTCATTATAAAACTTTATAAACACCATAAATCTTTATAAACACCATAATCGTGCACTTGCATTTGATCCCAGTAAAATGTATATCATGAGCAGTTCCTAAAAAGGAGTCATACTACACTTGCAAATAGTTGTAAATCTCTCAGTTTAATATACTGAACAAAACTATAAATGCAACATGTAAAGTGTTGGTCCGATGTTTCATTAGCTGAAATAAAAGATCCCAGAAATGTTCAATACGCACAAAAAGCTTATTTCTCTCAAATTCTGTGCACAAGTTTGTTGTAACATCCCTGCTAGTGAGCAGTTCTCCTTTGCCAAGATAATCTGCCTGACAGGTGTGGCATTTCAAGAAGCTTAATTAAACAGCATGATCATTACACAGGTGCACCTTGTCCTGGGGACAATAAAAGGCCACTCTAAAATGTGCAGTTTCTTCAGTCTAACTTTCAGTATAACTACATTGCTATGTGGTGCTTTGGGAGAAACAACAGTCTGGGATTAAATAAAGCAGATGTGGGGTAAACAGATACAGTAGTGATGTAACATGTTACCCTGGCTCAACATACAACTGTGTGGAATTTGTGTTTTGGCAGATATACATACTGAGGTATAACATACGATTTTGGGTAACACTTTATCGGTATAAGGCTTTATCACTAATTATAAGCATTTATTGCCCTTGATAATGTGGTACTGGATGTGTTATGTCTCTTTGCTTAGAAGTGGAAGTGTGCTGAATACGTAGGTTGTCTTTAGTTGGATCCTCCAGAGGAAGCAATATCTGAAGTCTGATAAACTATGAAGTAATTTAGGAAATACCAAAAGGGCAAGCACTTTACATGTCATCTTGACATCTTGTATTCAACCAACATTCACAAATAGGGGGGACACTTGCACATGTGCCACACTCTCCATAATTCATATAGTCTTGAGTTATACACAATACAACTATGTTGGTGACTTCTGACACATTATGAAGATGGTATTCCTACTGTATGTGTTACTGTAAAATCAAACAGAAAACGTGTTGAGGTTTGATTGTTCATTGCTAATCTGGCAGATAGAATCCAACTATCTCCATCTACATCACTATAAGAAGGTGTTGGACTTTGCGGTCGCTACTTAGGAAAATAAAAGTGCTGTTTGTTCAAAAAAAGAAATGGGGCTGATATAAACTAGTTTTGAAAAACAAGTTCCACACTGCTTTCAGGGAACATAAACTTTAATTGCATTCATTACAAGAACAGTAAATCTTCTTGTAAATACCTTCTTAAACCCATTGAAAATGTCTCCAATGCATCAGTGAGCAGAATGCTTGTGGTTAAAGTGAAGAAAAAGAACATCCATCTTGAACATAAGTTAAAACCCATTTGCCAATTTCATAAAATTCCAAACAAACTCTTGGAGCTTTTGGGACTTGATGGGCATTCAGTCAGTTTGCTACAGCAGGAAAATAATCCTGCAGCAACAGGAAATTATAATTAACAGACATTTTTGTAGGAGTTGACATGTTAACGTGGAAATTAAATTTCAGAAGCCTTTTTAAAAGGCTCCTACATCTGTAACATGACTCAAGATTCCATATATGCAAACATATTTAATATAAATGTTCACCAAACAAAAAAAGCTAACAGTTGTATTTCCTTCAGGATTTCTGTGTTTTTCATCTTCAAAAAAAAGGTTGTATATTTAAAGGGATAATCCACCCCAAACCACGAATTCCAAGGATTATCAGTGTTAAATAGCACTAAAATGTGAAAACAATATTTTTTGTGAACAAATTTTTCATTTTGTCATCATAACAAGGTTGGAAGCAACATGTGAAAATCATTGTGTAAATCTGTTGGAGCTCAACTATAAAACCAACAATGTAATACTCTCCCCTCTCTCTCTCTCTCTCTCTCTCTCTCTCTCTCTCTCTCTCTCTCTCTCTCTCTCTCTCTCTCTCTCTCTCTCTCTGTGCTGGCTAGCTAGCTAGCAAAGGTAGCTACACACGATAATACCAAAGTCAATATCAGCATGTGCAGTAGCAAGCTAGCTGTAAAATCGCCTAAACAAGCTATCTCACCGAGTTCAACTGGCAGTTTATCTCTGTCCAGAGTGAGTGCATAATACGTTGCCATGGCAACAACAGCCCTTTTCCATGTTTCCCACAGACACACAGGGCGCATTACAAGATGGTACTTGAAAGAGAAACTAAGTTGAATAATTTTGTAGACTAGACTGAGCACATCAAAATACAAACTTTGTCATGACGATATAACGAATGGATGTGTCCTAGACAAGTATGCTCATACCATCGTTTGGATGATTTGGCGATCTGGAGCGCAGGTAATTGTTTCAAAAGCATTATGAAATTGGATAGTGTGTTATCCGCTATCTCCAGTGATGAAAACTACGATGCGTCCCTACACGATTTCCTGATTTCATAGACGGATCACTTAGAAGTTACATCATGGGGAAAATGTGTATTTTACCCACTGATAAAACATAGGATTTCACCAATTTGACATATTTCTTTCTGGGGTTGGATTATCCCTTTAAATTAAATAAAAAATCTAGCATTCAAAGAGTATTATGTTACAAGATGTTACTTCATTAATTGTGGTGCAACATAATAATTCATAATAATGCAACACAATATTTTGCTGAGCAGGAATAGTATAGGTTTAATAGAGACAGTAGGTATGGAAGGAAACAGTACAAGAGGCTTCCTTCCACCGTCAGTTCTGGTATTGTATCTGCATTGTGCACATACTTGGCAGAGGTACTGTACATTTTAATAGACTGCCAAGATGAAAAGAGCACCCCATGTTTTGTGTAAAGTATATGCAGCTGAGGGCACACTGCTGCAGAGACAAATAGGCCACACCCTGATCTGCTTCACCTGTCTTTGTGCTCTTCCCCATTATCCCCTGTGCATTTATACCGGTGTTCTCTGTTTGTCTGTTTCCAGTTGGTCTTGTCTCGTCAATACTACCAGGACGTTTTTCGTTTTCCTGTTTTCTTGAGACCCTGTTTTCTAGTTTTCCCGGTTTTGATCATTCTGTCTGCGGTTCTCTACCTTTTGACACTGCCCTGGATTACTGACCCCTGCCTGTCCTGACCCTGAGCCTGCCTACCACTCTGTACCTTATGAACTCTGCCCTGGACTACTGACCTGTCTGCCCTTGACTCGTCGTTTGTCTGCTACCTTGTTTTATAATAAACGTCTGTTAATCGAACTATTTTGGGCTTATCCCGAGTCGTGATAGTACGAACTGGCCATGACGGACCAAGCAGACTCGGACCAGCTCCACAACACCCTCTCCTCCCAAGGAGCCACCATTGGGAGCCACGAGGAGTTGCTTTGTGGCCTTATGGAAGGTTTCCAGACCTTGGCAGAACGCCATGACCGGGTGTTGAAAACATTGCTGGAGTAATTCCGTAGGTTTTCTGTTAGGCAGCCTACCATGATGGTAACCTTCCAGCCCCTCAGTAAACCAGCTGTCAGCAACGCATCTCTCCCGGCCACCCCGGCTTTACGAGCACCCCGCTTACCTCCTCCGGAATGCTTCGCTGGAGAGTCGGGAACCTGTCGGGCGTTTCTCTCTGTGTTCCCTCATCTTCGAGCTGCAACCCTCCTGCTTTCCTTCGGACCGCTCAAAGATAGCGTACCTCATCACGCTGCATCCTGGAGGACTCTCACCTGGGCTACGGCAGTGTGGGAACAACAGTCTGCCATGTGCTTCAGTCTGGAGGAGTTTGTGGCTGAGGTGAAGGTTTCCGATTCTCCTTTGTCCGGGAGAGAGGCTGCCCGGAAGTTGCTTCAGCAAGACTCCTGCAGTGTGGCAGACTATGCAGTGGATTTCCGCACGTTGGCTGCCGAGAGTCCCTGGAACCTGGAATCCCTGTTTGACATGTTCCTGCAGGAATTATCGGAGGAAGTTAAGGATGAGCTCGGCGCCCAGGAACTGCCATCGGATCTCGACTCGCTCATCGCCTTGACCATCTGGATCGATGGCCGGCTACGGGAATGTAGGAAGTAGAGGAGGCCCGATTCTGGTCCCCCTCACCCACCCAAGGATTCTACCTTGTCTCCGAGGCATCCCGGAAGTCCCCGACATCTACGTTTCCGAGAGAATCCGAGGCTATCTGACTTCCCCCGAGAGTCTCCGAAGTCTGCCGATTCGCCTCTTCCCGAGCCGATGCAACTAGGCAGAGCTAGGTCGTCTCCAGTCGAACGTTTATGCAGACTTAACACAAAGAGTTGTCTGTATTGTGGGACTACCGGTCATTTCGTGTCTACATGTCCACTAATAGAACAGGCTCACCGGTAAGTGCGGGTACTCTGGTGGGCCATAGAGAGAACTTTCATTCTCCCCTTACTCCCCTGCTATGTAGAAACCAGTTGAAATCTCTCCGGGTAATCATCGACTGGTGCCGATGAGAGTTTTATGGACACTACCCTAGTGTCAGAGCTGGGCATACCCACTCAGCCCCTCTCCATTCCCATGGTTGTTAGAGCGCTGGATGGGCGCTCTATAGACAGGGTCACCCACATACTACTCTCATCAACCTGCGCCTGTCAGGGAACCACAGCGAGGCTATGAAGTTCATGATTATTAAGTCTCCTCAGGTTCCTGTGGTATTATTATTATCTTGGCTCAAATGACACAATCCCCTCATCGACTAGACTGCTTGTGCTATCATGGGCTGAAGTCCATTCTGCCACGGCCATAGGTTGAAGTCAGCGCAGCCTGCTGCGGGACATCTTCCTTTGGGCTCGGAAGTAGCCTCGGACCTCTCCGCCATTCCCGCAGATTACCAGAACCTCCGGGAGGTTTTCAGTAAGGCCTGGGCCACTTCGCTTCCTCCGGATCGACCCTATAACTGCGGGATTGATCTTCTCCCGGGCACCTCACCACCCCAGGGACGACTGTATTCACTGTCAGGTCCGGAGACCAAGGCTATGGAGACCTACATTGAGGACTCCCTGGCTGCAGGGTGTATCTGTCCTTCTGTCTCCCCTGCTGGCGCAGGGTTTTTCTTTGTGGAGAAGAGGGACAAAACCCTGCACCGTGCATCGACTACCGGGGTCTCAATGACATCACTGATAAAAATCACTACCTGCTACCACTCATCGTCTCGGGCTTTGAGCCGCTCCAGGGGGCCACCATGTTCTCCAAGATGGACCTGTGGAATGCCTACCATCTTGTGCGGATACGAGAAGGCGACGAGTGGGAGATAACCTTACAACATGGCCAGCGGACACTACAAAACCTGGTAATGCAATTTGGTCTGACCAACGCTCCAGCTGTGTTTCAGGTGCTGGTTAACAACGTTTTTCGTGACATGTTGAACCAGTTCGTGTTCGTCTACCTCGTCGACATCCTCGTTTTCTCCCGCTCAGCCCAATAACATATGCTCCACGTCCCACAGCTCCTCCAGCACCTCCTGGATAATCCAGCTTTTTGTGAAAGCGGAAAAGTGCGAATTCCATCACTCCACCATCTCCTTCCTTGGTTACATCATCGCTGCAGTTACCCACTCAGCTGCAGTTACCCATTCAGCTACACTCTGGACGCACCGCTCTCACCTTTCCGGGATCCATCGGCATTTCTATCGTCGCTTTATCCGGGGTTACAGCACACTGGAATTCCCCCTTTCTGCACTCACCTCTCCCAAGATTCCGTTCACGTGGTACCCAGCAGCTGACCAGGCGTTCCTGGACCTCAAGAACTGCTTCACCACAGCTCCCATATTGGTCCATCCTGACCAGTCCCGTCAGTTCGTGGTGGAGGCCGACGCTTTGGGTGTCGGAGAGGGGGCTGTCCTTTCCCAGTTTTCTGCCCTGGACCTTAAGCTGCATAAACAAAGAGGAATTACTTTGTGGGGAATCATGAGATTCTCAAGGTGAAGATGTCGTTGGAGGAGTGGTTGTCTTCACCAACCCCACCACCTGGAGTCAGCAACTTGTGTGGGTAGAGTACGCCTGCAACACCCTCCCCTGCTCAGCCACTGGGTCTCTCGCCTTTTGAGTGTTCCCTGGAATATCAGCTCCAACTCTTGCCGGAGGAAGAGGTCAGCAGGAGGCGTCCCTGGTGGGAGGGTTACTGTCACTCCCTGATCTGTTTCACCTGTATTTGTGCTTGTCTCCACCCCCTCCAGGTATTGCCCATCTTCCCCATTAATCCCCTGTGCATTTATACCTGTGTTCTCTGTTGGTCTTTTGCCAGTTCGTCTTGTCAAGCCTACTAGTGTGTTTTTCGTACTCCTGTTTTCACTCTGCCTGCCCTGGCCCTGAGCTTGCCTGCTGTTCTGTACCTTTTGACACTGCCCTGGATTACTGACATCTGCCTGGCCCCGACCCTGACCTCTGTCTGCCTTGAACTGTTGTTTGCATGCCCCCTGGTTTATAATAAACGTCTGTTCTTCGAACTGTCTGCATCTGGGTCTTATCCTGAGTCGTGATAATGTGCTTGCTGACATGAAGATTCCTGGAAAGTATCACAGGTGTCCTAGTTTTTTTTACTGTCACTGGTGTCAGGTTGAGTTTTCCATTACTTCCCAAAAATGCAATGGAAAGAGTCTGCCGTGAAATAATGGAAAATAGGTTTAGAAGTTCCTCTACTTTTTTTATGTCAGCCTGCTTTATAACATAGCTGTGATACTAATTTCACAAATCCAGTCATCCAGAATATTTCAGAAATGTAGTGTGATATTTACTGGATGAGTAACACACATTCTGAAATTATTGGCAAAAAAATACTGTACCCAATCCTGACTTGGCCATTTACAGACACACTTAAGTGAATCTCACTACGCCAGTTTGACTTCTTCATTTCCTGAATTTACCTGAGCAGGTCATAATAAGCCATCACTGTAGATTCCGATCAAAAGTATTACCAGCTCCTGCACTGTGTAAAAACGAAGGAATGGGTAAACATTTTTTGCATAATGGCTCTTTAAAAAGCAATTCAAAGAATGTCAGACCGCTCATACCAGAGACCACAAAATAGGATCGAAAATGAGAGACTCCCTTTAATATTCTTACCTCATATCTATTCCCCTTGACATTATCTAGCTGCTTCATGTCTGTTAACTTGACCATATTTAACCCAGCAGAAGTGGAAACTATGTCAAATCATTTGAGGGAAAAGTTAGTAACAGGTAATCAATTTGCAACAACGTCTCATGCAGATTAATAGCAAAGACCTCTCGGTGACCCGTAATGAAAATTGAATCCTCTTCACCTTTGAAGATTAGGTTCTAATATGACACGATCCCACTGGTTGACGTCAAAATCAAATTGTGTGGATAGTGTCCCTAGCAACGGTGATCAACAACGGAATGACAATATGAGTAAGGCTAGTACAGTCAAAGACGGAGCCAAGAACTTGATCCCAATAGTGTTACAAATATAACACATTCTTGGAAATATTTGGGAATGTTTGAGAGGTGAATCATGCTTTTATCGGATGTCTTCTTTCACTGGAGATGTCCTCTGGTCTGGCAAATAAATGCTAACTCCTTCCCTCCGCTATTACAACCATATGTACTTTATCAATGTGAGGATTCATTATAGCATGGAAACTGGCTAACTGGAAGTGGCCTAAGTGCTATCACATGATGTAATTGACCATGTTTGATCAGGGTT
The DNA here is from genome assembly GCF_021184085.1 of Oncorhynchus gorbuscha. Taxonomy (NCBI): domain Eukaryota; kingdom Metazoa; phylum Chordata; class Actinopteri; order Salmoniformes; family Salmonidae; genus Oncorhynchus; species Oncorhynchus gorbuscha. The sequence continues at coordinate 44,225,765 of NC_060191.1, read as the reverse complement.
CAATTGACATGAACAACACAACAATAACAGGGGACACTTTACATTTGATATTTAAACTATAACATAATCATTCAATGGAATTAGCTTTTCTGTTACCCACCAGGGGGTGAGTCAGTTTAGTCATGTAGAACGCATGAGTGACAACCGTGTCAGTAACCTTAACAGTGCTCATTGGTTAAAAGTTACCATGACGCTGTAATGGCAGAGATTAAACGGGAAGATGATATTCCAGCAGTGAATGGTTTCAAAGGCCCAAAGTATGTATCACGGCATGAGACACTCAATGTACATTTACCATTTTCCATGTACCTTTTTTAATAACAAGTATACATATTTCTACATGTTACCTCTTGCTTTTTGAATAGCAAGATTGCAAGGCAAATGCTGATTAAACTGTATCAGAGAAGTCCTTCACTTCAATACCTGTACAGGAAATGTGCGGTATGTACAGTATAATGGGTACTTTTCCATCATAACTTGTATTCCGCTTCATCTTAACAGTACTGCAATAAAATGGCTGTCAATGGCATTCATATGATATCCATGTGTCAAATGTCTCACTTGGCCAAGCGAGACAGCAGCAGCGGGTTTTGGAACTCTCTGGGAGTCCTTGAGGTATGAGTAATCACTTCCATAGAGTGGATGAGTATTCTGGAAGTTGACACCACAGATTCATAACAGCTCCGGTAAGAGCACTGCCTTTTATGATCTTCCTTATAAACAGATGCTGTTTACAAAGATAATGACAACACCCACTGGAGAGGAGCGTGACATGTTTCAGGCAGCACACTCCATTGTGAGGAAGAGAATACAAACTGCTCAGTAGAATAACTACTGCTTAACTGGATAACCTGCTTAAAATGCCAGATTCACTGGCAGATTTCTATGAAGCTTGCCACACAAGTGATATTAGATCACACTGTAAACTGGTCTCAACTTCTGTCACAGGTGGCATATCATCAGTATCCCCCTGACAGTATAACTCAATAAGATGACAGGTGGTATATCATCAGTCTCCCCCTGACAGTATAACTCAATAAGATGACAGGTGGTATATCATCAGTCTCCCCCTGACAGTATAACTCAATAAGATGACAGGTGGTATATCATCAGTCTCCCCCTGACAGTATAACTCAATAAGATGACAGGTGGTATATCATCAGTCTCCCCCTGACAGTATAACTCAATGAGATGACAGGTGGTATATCATCAGTCTCCCCCTGACAGTATAACTCAATAAGATGACAGGTGGTATAACATCAGTCTCCCCCTGACAGTATAACTCAATAAGATGACAGGTGGTATAACATCAGTCTCCCCAGACAGTATAACTCAATAAGATGACAGGTGGTATATCATCAGTCTCCCCTGACAGTATAACTCAATAAGATGACAGGTGGTATAACATCAGTCTCCCCCTGACAGTATAACTCAATAAGATGACAGGTGGTATATCATCAGTCTCCCCCTGACAGTATAACTCAATAAGATGACAGGTGGTATATCATCAGTCTCCCCCTGACAGTATAACTCAATAAGATGACAGGTGGTATAACATCAGTCTCCCCCAGACAGTATAACTCAATAAGATGACAGGTGGTATATCATCAGTCTCCCCCTGACAGTATAACTCAATAAGATGACAGGTGGTATAACATCAGTCTCCCCATGACAGTATAACTCAATAAGATGACAGGTGGTATAACATCAGTCTCCCCCAGACAGTATAACTCAATAAGATGACAGGTGGTATATCATCAGTCTCCCCCTGACAGTATAACTCAATAAGATGACAGGTGGTATATCATCAGTCTCCCCCTGACAGTATAACTCAATAAGATGACAGGTGGTATAACATCAGTCTCCCCCTGACAGTATAACTCAATAAGATGACAGGTGGTATATCATCAGTCTCCCCCTGACAGTATAACTCAATAGATGACAGGTGGTATATCATCAGTCTCCCCCTGACAGTATAACTCAATAAGATGACAGGTGGTATATCATCAGTCTCCCCCTGACAGTATAACTCAATAAGATGACAGGTGGTATATCATCAGTCTCCCCCTGACAGTATAACTCAATAAGATGACAGGTGGTATAACATCAGTCTCCCCCAGACAGTATAACTCAATAAGATGACAGGTGGTATATCATCAGTCTCCCCCTGACAGTATAACTCAATAAGATGACAGGTGGTATATCATCAGTCTCCCCCTGACAGTATAACTCAATAAGATGACAGGTGGTATATCATCAGTCTCCCCCTGACAGTATAACTCAATAAGATGACAGGTGGTATATCATCAGTCTCCCCCTGACAGTATAACTCAATAAGATGACAGGTGGTATAACATCAGTCTCCCCCAGACAGTATAACTCAATAAGATGACAGGTGGTATATCATCAGTCTCCCCCTGACAGTATAACTCAATAAGATGACAGGTGGTATATCATCAGTCTCCCCCTGACAGTATAACTCAATAAGATGACAGGTGGTATATCATCAGTCTCCCCTGACAGTATAACTCAATAAGATGACAGGTGGTATATCATCAGTCTCCCCTGACAGTATAACTCAATAAGATGACAGGTGGTATATCATCAGTCTCCCCTGACAGTATAACTCAATAAGATGACAGGTGGTATATCATCAGTCTCCCCTGACAGTATAACTCAATAAGATGACAGGTGGTATATCATCAGTCTCAATAAGATGACAGGTGGTATATCATCAGTCTGACAGTATAACTCAATAAGATGACAGGTGGTATATCATCAGTCTCCCCTGACAGTATAACTCAATAAGATGACAGGTGGTATATCATCAGTCTCCCCTGACAGTATAACTCAATAAGATGACAGGTGGTATATCATCAGTCTGACAGTATAACCAATAAGATGACAGTATAACTCAATAAGATGACAGGTGGTATATCATCAGTCTCCCCTGACAGTATAACTCAATAAGATGACAGGTGGTATATCATCAGTCTCCCTTGACAGTATAACTCAATAAGATGACAGGTGGTATATCATCAGTCTCCCCTGACAGTATAACTCAATAAGATGACAGGTGGTATATCATCAGTCTCCCTTGACAGTATAACTCAATAAGATGACAGGTGGTATATCATCAGTCTCCCCCTGACAGTATAACTCAATAAGATGACAGGTGGTATATCATCAGTCTCCCTTGACAGTATAACTCAATAAGATGACAGGTGGTATATCATCAGTCTCCCCCTGACAGTATAACTCAATAAGATGACAGGTGGTATATCATCAGTCTCCCTTGACAGTATAACTCAATAAGATGACAGGTGGTATATCATCAGTCTCCCCCTGACAGTATAACTCAATAAGATGACAGGTGGTATAACATCAGTCTCCCCCTGACAGTATAACTCAATAAGATGACAGGTGGTATAACATCAGTCTCCCCCTGACAGTATAACTCAATAAGATGACAGGTGGTATAACATCAGTCTCCCCATGACAGTATAACTCAATAAGATGACAGGTGATATAACATCAGTCTCCCCCAGACAGTATAACTCAATAAGATGACAGGTGGTATATCATCAGTCTCCCCCTGACAGTATAACTCAATAAGATGACAGGTGGTATATCATCAGTCTCCCCCTGACAGTATAACTCAATAAGATGACAGGTGGTATATCATCAGTCTCCCCCTGACAGTATAACTCAATAAGATGACAGGTGGTATAACATCAGTCTCCCCCTGACAGTATAACTCAATAAGATGACAGGTGGTATAACATCAGTCTCCCCCTGACAGTATAACTCAATAAGATGACAGGTGGTATATCATCAGTCTCCCCTGACAGTATAACTCAATAAGATGACAGGTGGTATATCATCAGTCTCCCCTGACAGTATAACTCAATAAGATGACAGGTGGTATAACATCAGTCTCCCCAGACAGTATAACTCAATAAGATGACAGGTGGTATATCATCAGTCTCCCCTGACAGTATAACTCAATAAGATGACAGGTGGTATATCATCAGTCTCCCCTGACAGTATAACTCAATAAGATGACAGGTGGTATATCATCAGTCTCCCCTGACAGTATAACTCAATAAGATGACAGGTGGTATAACATCAGTCTCCCCAGACAGTATAACTCAATAAGATGACAGGTGGTATATCATCAGTCTCCCCTGACAGTATAACTCAATAAGATGACAGGTGGTATATCATCAGTCTCCCCTGACAGTATAACTCAATAAGATGACAGGTGGTATATCATCAGTCTCCCCTGACAGTATAACTCAATAAGATGACAGGTGGTATATCATCAGTCTCCCCTGACAGTATAACTCAATAAGATGACAGGTGGTATAACATCAGTCTCCCCAGACAGTATAACTCAATAAGATGACAGGTGGTATATCATCAGTCTCCCCTGACAGTATAACTCAATAAGATGACAGGTGGTATATCATCAGTCTCCCCTGACAGTATAACTCAATAAGATGACAGGTGGTATATCATCAGTCTCCCCTGACAGTATAACTCAATAAGATGACAGGTGGTATATCATCAGTCTCCCCTGACAGTATAACTCAATAAGATGACAGGTGGTATATCATCAGTCTCCCCTGACAGTATAACTCAATAAGATGACAGGTGGTATATCATCAGTCTCCCCCTGACAGTGTAACTCAATAAGATGACAGGTGGTATATCATCAGTCTCCCCCTGACAGTATAACTCAATAAGATGACAGGTGGTATATCATCAGTCTCCCCCTGACAGTATAACTCAATAAGATGACAGGTGGTATATCATCAGTCTCCCCCTGACAGTATAACTCAATAAGATGACAGGTGGTATATCATCAGTCTCCCTTGACAGTATAACTCAATAACATGACAGGTGGTGAGACATGGTCAGACCGTATTTTTTGAGTAAGTGCCGATTCAATCAAAATGCTTCCAACATTTTCTGTGATATACAAAATCTGGAGAATTGTTTCATTATAAGTTAGCCATAATATGCGGTTAAGTTTATTTTCGTAACTAATTTGCATTTGACATAAACCGTCAAATCTGATTAGCGGTTTTGATTGAATAGGGCCCTTGGTATTTTCTGTGTTGGTTTCTCAGTCCATCTCTGACAGGTTGTTAAGGGGAGCTCTTAGAAACTAGGACCTGCCTCTCAGAAAGAGTTTCACTGGACAAGAAACAGACAATTGGCTGTGTTGAGGCTCACAGTGCCACGATTGAGCGTCAAGCCTATTTTTCAGACACTGCTTCTATTTACACTAGTCCTGCATGTGCCATATACCCATTAATTTCCCATAAAGCATATGCACTACAATTTATACTCAATCATTAACATGATGTCCACATAAACATCCAGGAAGCTCTGTTCAGGAACCTGTGTTGAGACGCTGACTCAACTGAAGTCTAAAAAAGCTCTTATGTCTGGTTTGGATGAGAAGCATCTGTTTGATCACTATGACGCAGAAACACATGACGCACAACATCCCAATGTATCTCCTGCAGCCTTATATACCCTGACTCCCGGCAGAAGCCGAGGGGATTGCACATTTGTCTGATACAATGCATTAGCACTAATGGGGATAGCTGAGCTAGGGCGTCTGGCTTTAAGACAGCTCTTTATAAATGTCAGCTCTGTTCTTTAATGTGAAGTATCATTCAAGGGTTGGGGGCTCCCATTACTGCTACTGAATAACAGGACTCCTGCTGGGTTAATGGGACTAGCCTTTCATTAGCGTAGCATTCAAGATGCTGTTCACATGGAATCCGAGCAAACAGGCATCTATTTGGTGACGTCAATAGAAATACACTGACACTTTGCTAACCGGTTTTATTACTAGTGTTGTTGGTATATAATCCATAATGAGTCCGTCTTTACAACCAATCAGAGAGCTAAAGTTGTTTTGTCGTTTTTACACACAGTATATTCAGAGGACCTATATTCAGACTCATAGGTGGCAAACAGGGCTCAGAGGTAGTCTTGGTGAACTCCTTATTATCTTTAGTTACAGTGCATTCAGAAACTATTAAGATCCCTTGACCTTTTCCATATTTTGTTACATTATAGCCTTATTCTAAAATGGATTAAATAGTTATGAATAATGAAAAAGAAAAAACAGGTTTTTCGATTAAAAATAAAGAACTGAAATACCACATTTACAGAAGGATTCAGACCCTTTACTCAGTACTTTGTTGATGCACATTTGGCAGCATTTACAGCCTCGAGTCTTGTTGGGTATGACACTACAAGCTTGGCACACCTGTATTTGGGGAGTTTCTCCCATTATTTTCTGCAGATCCATTCAAGCTCTGTCAGGTTGGATGGGGAGCTTTGCTTTACAGCTATTTATGGGTCTCTCCAGAGATGTTCGATCGGGTTCAAATCAGGGCTCTGGCTGGGTCACTCAAGGACATTCAGAGACTTGTCTCGAAGCCAGGTCCTGCTTTGTCTTGGCTGTGTGCTTATGATCGTTGTCCTGATGGAAGGTGAACCTTAGCTCCATTCTGAGGTCCTGAGCGCTCTGGAGCAGGTGTTCGTCAAGGATCTCTCTGTACTTTGCTCTGTTAATCTTTCCCTTGATCCTGACTAGACTCCCAGTCCCTGCCACTGAAAAACATCCCCACAGCATGATGCTGCCACCACCACAATGCTTCACCGTAGGGATGGTGCCAGGTTTGCTCCAGACGTGACACTTGGAATTCAGGCCAAAGAGTTCAATCTTGGTTTAATCAGGCCAGAGAATCTTGTTTCTCATGGTCTGAGAGTCCTTTAGGTGCCTTTTGGCAAACTCCAAGTGGACTGTCAAGTGCCTTTTGCTGAGGAGTGGCTTCAGTCTGGCCACTCTACCATAAAGGCCTGATTGGTGGAGTGCTGCAGAGATGGTTGTCCATCTGGAAGGTTCTCCCATCTCCACAGAGGAACTCTGGAGCTCTGTCAGAGTGATCATCAGGTTCTTGGTCACCTCCCTGTACAAGGCCCTTCTCCCCCGATTGCTCAGTTTGTACCTTTCCACAGATCTGTGCCTCGACACAATCCGGTCTCGGAGCTCTACAGACAATTCCTTCGACCTCATGACTTGGTTTTTGCTCTGACATGCACTGTCAACTGTGGGACCTTATATAGACAGGTGTGTGCCTTTCCAAATCATGTCCAATCAATTGAATTTACCACAGGTGGACTCCAATCAAGTTGTAGAAACATCTCAAGGATGATCAATGGAAACAGGATGCACCTGAGCTCAATTTCAAGTCTCATAGCAAAAGGTCTGAATACTTATGTGAATAAGGTCTTTCTGTTTTTTATTTTTAGTACATTTGCAAATGTCTGAAAAACTGTTTTCTCTTTGTCATTATGAGTTACTGTGTGTAGATTAATGAGAATTATAATTTTTTAAAATACATTTTAGAATAAGGCTGTAATGTAACAAAATCTTAGGCTTGTATGCGTCTGCTCCGCCATAGAAACTAATTTCATGAAGCTCCCTGCTAAAAGTTATTGTACTGACATTGCTCCAGTGGCAGTTTGGAACTCGGTAGTGAGTGTTGCACCTAAGGACAGACTATTTTTACGTGTTTCAGCACTTGGCGGTTCCGTTCTGTGAGCTTGTGTGTCCTACCACTTCGTGGCTGAGCTGTTGTTGCACCTAGAGGTTTCCACTTGACAATAACAGCACTTACAGTTGAACGGGCCAGCTCTAGCACGGCAGACATTTGACGAACTGACTTGATGAAAAGGTGGCACTCTGCAGTATGAAGGCGCCATGTTGAAAGTCACTGAGATCTTCAGTAAGGCCATTCTACTGAAAATGTTTGACTATGGAGATTGCATGGCTGTGTACTCGATTGTATACAACTGTCAGCAAGGGTGTGGTTGAAATAGCCGAATCCACTCATTTGAAGGGGTGTCCACATATTCTATGTACAAAAGTGTCTCAAAAACTTTTGCCTTTCTGATACATGTTTTGTTGACTGTAAATAGCATAGAACATGTCTGTGTTTTCTATAAGTGCTCATTTCCACCACCTCCAGTATGGCAGTCTCCCCGTCCTAGTGAATCTTTTCAAGCGTTGCCTTCTGTTGTGAACCATGGGACTGTTTTTCTTCTCCAAACCACATGTCTGAAACATCATTATTTTACCAGTCAGCATAACCCTAACCATACAATAGCCTTAGTGAATGGATCTTATTTTACTAGCTGTTGCATATCACTCCCAGTCATAAGCACTGGATCTGTTTCTGTGATTCTGCAGCAGAACACAGTCTGTCAAAGTAAAACATTTTTGGTTATTCAAAGCCAACAAACACAAGCCAGACACAGACACTTGACCTAGGTCCAGTTATACAACAAGAACATTTAACATTTTGTACAGACAGAGTCAATCTCCCTATAGTCACAATAACAATATATAGTCCCATAACTAATGTACATTACAGGGCTCAATTGCAGAGCCCTTTTGGACTCATAATCACAGCCTTAAATGAACAAGTGGTTCATCAGACAATGTGACTATAAAAACCCTGGAGTGCAGCGATATGAAACCATATTAGGCAGTGATCTGGAAGAATCCATATGGAGACTCCCAGCCAGCTGGGGAGAGAGAGAAGAGGTTACTTGGAAAGAGCTAAGCTCTTTTACAGTCACACTCATATCAACAGTTTTGCCCATATGTACTGTTAACCTATACAGTAACTAGAATGTATCAATGGAGTACATTCTTAGAAAAATGTGTTATCTAGTACCTAAAAGGGTTCTTCAGCTATCCACATAGGAAAACCCTTTGACTAACCTTTATTGGTTCCAGGTAGAACCCTGTTGGTTCAACGTAAAACTATTTTGGGTTCCATGTGGAACCCTCTGTGGAAAGGGAACCCAAAAGGGTTCTACTCTCACGGATTCCCCCGATACTGCTGCTCATTCCGTGCACCAGTTCCGGAGCTCTACATCACCGGCCTTCTAGGCTTCATTGAACTGTCTAATTACGCACTCCTGGTTCCCATTTCCCCTGATTAGTAATGGTATATACAGTCGAAGTCGGAAGCTTACATAAACCTTAGCCAAATACATTTAAACTCAGTTTTTCACAATTCCTGACATTTTATCCAAGTAAAAATTCCCTGTTTTAGGTCAGTTATGATCATCACTTTTTATTAAGAAAGTGAAATGTCAGAATAATAGTAGAGAGAATGATTTATTTCAGCTTTTATTTCTTTCATCACATTCCATGTGGGTCAGAAGTTTACATACACTCAATTAGTATTTGGTAGCATTGCCATTAAATTGTTTAACTTGGGCCAAACGTTTCAGGTAGCCTTCCACAAGCTTCCCACAATAAGTTGAGTGAATGTTGGCCCATTCCTCCTGACAGAGCTGGTGTAACTGGGTCAGGTTTGTAGACATTCTTGCTCGCACACGCTTTTTCAGTTCTGCCCACAAATTTTCTATAGGATTGAGGTCAGGACTTTGTGATGGCCACTCCAATAGCTTGACTTTGTTGTCCTTAAGCCATTTTGCCACAACTTTGGAAGTATGCTTGGGGTCATTGTCCATTTGGAAGACCCATTTGCAACCAAGCTTTAACTTCCTGACTGATGTCTTGAGATGTTGCATCAACATATCCACATCATTTTCCAACCTCATGCGGCCATCTATTTTGTGAAGTGCACAACATAATGCTGCCACCCCCGTGCTTCACGGTTGGGATGGTGTTCCCCCTTTTTCCTCGAAACATAACGATGGTCATTATGGCCTTACAGTTCTATTTTTGTTTCATCAGAACAGAGGACATTTCCCCAAAAAGTACGATCTTTGACCCCATGTGCAGTAAACCGTAGTCTGTCTTTTTTAAGACGGTTTTGGAGCAGTGGTTTCTTCCTTGCTGAGCGGCCTTTCAGGTTATGTCGATATAGGACTCGTTTTACTGTGGATATTGATACTTTGGTACGTGTTTCCTCCAGCATCTTCACAAGGTCCTTTGCTGTTGTTCTGGGATTGATTTGCACTTTTCTCACCAAAGTATTTTCATCCCTAGGAGACAGAACGTGTTTTCTTCCTGAGCGGTATTACGGCTGCATGGTCCCATGGTGTTTATACTTGCATACTATAGTTTGTACAGATGAATGTGGTACCTTCAAAAGTTTGGAAATTGCTCCCAAGGATGAACCAGACATGTGGACGTCTACAATGTTTTTTCTGAAGTCTTGGCTGATTTCTTTCAATTTTTCCATGATGTTAAGCAAAGAGGTACTGAGTTTGAAGGTAGGTCTTGAAATACATCCACAGGTACACCTCCAATTGACTCAAATTATGTCAATTAGCCTATCAGAAGCATTTAAAGCCATGACATAATTTTCGGGAATTTTCCAAGCTGTTTAAAGGCACAGTCAATTTAGTGTATGTAAACTTCTGACCCACTGGAATTGTGATACAGTGAATTATAAGTGAAATAATCTGTCTGTAAACAATCGTTGGAAAAATTACTTCTGTCATGCACAAAGTAGATGTCAATACCGACTTGAAAAACTATAGTTTGTTATCAAGAAATTTGTGGAGTGGTTGAAAAACGAGTTTTAATGACTCCAACCTAAGTGTATGTAAACTTTCGACTTCAACTGTATGTGCCCTCTGTTCACCAGTGTCTTGTCAGTTATCGTGACCATGTTCATTGGTTCTGTGAGTACCCGTGTTGTTGTTTCGGCTTTCGAGCAGTGCTTTCGTGCATCGTTATTATGGGTCTCGTCCCATGTATTTATTAGAGGTTTAACCTCGGTCTTTTGTTTGTGTTTACATCCCTGTGTATTTTCTATACGTGCATTTTCATGGCATGTTGTGTAATTTGGGTGGAGTATTAAAACCCCCTATTACGTATTGCTGCGCCTGTCTCCAATCATTTATACAATGTGACATCTACCTGAAAGCAAAAAGTGTTCTCCTATGGGGACAGCCGAGGAACCCTTTTGGGGGCCCTTCTTTTTGTAACAGTGTAATAATGCCTTATATTCTCATTCAAAGATGGTTGCATTTAAATGTACAGTATGTATGTGTCCCTGTGCTGAACTTGGGTTTGTCTCTGGAACTCCAGACTGTGCTAGCCCGACAATAACAGATTGATTTGTAAGGTCGACATTAGTCTTCAAACAAAACAATCCATACCCCATCAGGAAAGTAAATCTTCAGGGTTATAAAGGTGTGTTTAAGAGTTGTATTGGCCAGCCACATAAAACATGTCATATGAAGGAACATCACCCTATTCCCAACAGGTCGGTGCCACACAGGTGTAGTGAATTCATTCCCAACATAACGGTATGCTATGTAAGTTCAGTTGTGTATTCAATGCACATGGAATATAAAGATGACATTTTCTAAACGCAGGTTAATCATACAATAGGAGTAGGGAAATCCTGAAAAGAATTATATCCCAACAGTACATGCTAAACAACTGAAAATAATCATTTATAATAATGGACCTCAGCTTAGGTGCTTCGGCGGGAGTGACGCTGGCCCATTACGACGAAGCACAACAGTTTACAAATGATTGTTCAAAGACAAATCTCTATCACAATGTAAAATGAAACATGTCTGGCATGCCTGGCAGAGGGCCAATGACACACAGCAGGCAGGCATGATGGTGAGTTCAGACAAACGCTTCGCTTCCACCACAGAAGTGCTTTGAAGGTCCATTGGTGAGCCACTGTGAAAGAACTCATGGTTGTTCTCATTGAATGCATATGTAACCCCTGGAGACAAGTTATGGTTCGATGACAGGTATAACATTAAAGAGACCTATTGCCCTGATTTGGTAGGTCACAGCAGGTGTTGATGACATATGGTTTTGCACAATAAGTAGATGTATCAGTAATATTTAAAGCAGGCTGAACACTGAGTTTTACTGAGGTGTAACATCTCATGTTGAAACGATGTATCGAGCTGTAAGATGTCGTCACTTGTTCATTATTATCCAACTAGTAGACATTCCACTCACATGTTTACCCCGGCTTCCTCCTATCTCTAGGGGTCACGTGTATGCAATGGAATCATAACTGGAATAAAGGCTCTATTTTACACGTCTGGCTGAAAGGGAAGGTTTTCCAAAAGGGCAGAGGATTACATTCGGAGCCGTAGTGGAAAGAATGAAATAGCTAATTAAATTATGAGGTCGTCCAAAAATTGCTGGAAACAAGCTTAAGTGCATGCATCCACTTAATACCCAATGTTTAGTACTGTCAGATGAAATGACTCGGGCAATGCTTTTGAGATGAAACACATTGTTTGGAACTGATCTCTTGTTTATTTCAGTTGCCGTTATTATCAAGGTATTTACATTTTTGGTTGGACAAACTACTAGACAGACTAGACTAGATAGACTAGAAAACAAGCTTATTACCTATGTATTGAGGTCAGAGTTGAGAGTTGCATTGCTGAGTAGCTTATGATTCTGAAATGGTATTAACAATATGTCTCATTAAAAAAGAGAAAGGTCCACAAAATAGTTTCCTTTTATTGGAAGAAAACCCCAATGAGACTCGGGTTGATTTAGTTATTTAAATTGAGAGAAGGTTGAAGTTGAGTCAAATCATTGTCTCACAACACATCATTCCGGGGTCACCCACATAGAGGTCGGCAGGATTATCAAAAGGACCGAGGGAAAGTGTGTGGGGGGGTGCAACCGTGAAATGCCTCTTTTGAATTTCAAATGACAACTTTATTATAAATGCTTGTTCATGAAGTTTATTATGAAGCGCTAAGAATATCTGAACATTCTCATATGCAGCCTTGAAATCCCTGTAGAGATTCTGAGGCTCTAAGTTCGCATCGGATACAATTATCCAAGTCATAGTAAAATTGATGGTTTAGACATGGTTTAGACAGAATTGATTGGAGATACAGCTGTGTTCGACACTGTATGTTGTTTTCGTGGCAAAACAGTTTGGCGCTATCCCTTCGAATCCCCTCGGGGATTGCATGTCTACAGATAAGTCAAGGATGTAAACAAGTCATAAATGCATCTGCAAACACATTCCTGGCTCTCTAGTAAAACTTTACAAGTAATAAAGTGACAGCCCAGTCTTATGTAACATTTTAATGAGGCCCACAGCAGGAGAAAATACTATGGGTTTCACTAAGTCATTCACCTTTATATGCCCACACTTATGTGGGCTTTTTGTTCACAACAGGGTGTGGATGAACCCATAGGTCAGTCTTTTCAGAACGTTTTAAAAATAACCTGTTGTTTATTCTGAGTTCATTACATTTACATCTTATCCAGAGCAATTTACAGTTAGTGCATTCATCTTAAGATAGCTAGGTGAGACAACCATATATCCCCATCATAGAAAGTACATTCTTCTTCAATACAGTAGCTATCAGCAAAGTCAGAGCTACTAAGGGGGGGGGGGGAGTCGAACCGATAGAAAGGGTATCAATTACAAGAACCTGGGTTTCTTAATAAATGATTGTCTCACCTTTCAACCCAGCATAGAAGGTCTTGTGAAAAAACTTAGGCTCAAGTTTGTATTTCGAAAAATAAGTCATGTATTTATTTTAAGGCGAGAAAGAGTCAAGTGCGAGTGATCGTTCATGAAAGGCTTATTTTGTGTATTTTTATTTTTTTACAAGGGAAATATGTTTCTAATAAGGACATTATTTGTGATAAATGTTATATTGGATCTCCGAGGATCCAGAGTTTTCCTTTCCTTGAGTCTAAAAGGTAATAAAAGCTGTAATACTTAGAGCTGGTTTATATGGTAATCCATCCACGGTAATGACTGATAACATAAGCTTCACTGATGCTGGCCTAATTCCTCTATATCTGAAGATCAATTCACAAACAAAGAGACAGGGAATTATACGCAGGTGGTTGGGATCATCTCACATATATCATAAATCTCCATTAATGCTCCAGACCTCACTCTGTGGGCTTTCACTATTTAAAGTAAACACACTTTCACAGAAGGTTATCTTTTGTATCGTTGTTTTCCACATTTTAATCAAAACATGCATCAGTAATTACAGAGATTTGGGCAGAACTGTAGGGAGAAGTCTGGATATGAGGGGCGTGTAGTTATTTTACAACACATGCAAAACCCTATTAATTAAAACAATGAATGTTTTTTTTCACTTTGATTTACCAACCACATAATGCATCTTAGAATTGTCTTAATAGATAAATGCCATGAAAAAAAAAATGTACATAAAATTAATCAGAATAATCAAGAACAAGTATATTTGATTAACTTAATTTGTTGCCTACAGTGCTTTTCATAGCAATAGGCAGTAGTCAACAGGGTTATGAGCAGGAAAAACAAACACCATCATTAGGCAAGTGTGAAAGCATAATGATTCAGAATTGTTTTTGAGGTTGGTGGGTTTTATCGTTTTGGCATAGAGCTAAGAAAATTCATTTATAGGCATGTGCTCCAGTCAGAAGACTGTGTAGGTGATGTATACCAGATAGGTTGTCCTTTCATGTCCGCAAAAATAAATAACTTGGCCAAGGGGGTGGGAATCGATGCAAGTTTTTATTTATTTTGTCTGTCCAAGTAAATACTTGCTTATGAAACCAAACATTTTTGCTCTTGCACCATATGCGAATTGCATTGTGGGGATGTTTAAAACCATTAAATGAAAGTCAAATAGATATTTTTCAATCATCCAAACTAAGTTGGAAATTAATCTACATCATAAAGAAAACACACATACACACACAATACAGATGTGTTTGCAGACAAAGTGAACACAAAAAGGCCCATACTCCTTAACCATTTTGTTTTATTCACATTTAAACGAGAATATCCAAAAGATGGCATATTCATAAAACGGCAAACATAATACAAAAAGTCACAAAAATATATCATGTATAACTAAGAGCTACTATTTTTTTTTCATATTTTCAACAAACAATATGAACCAGGAAATGTATATATCATGTATACGTTAAAAAGGCATATGTAATCAATACATGTTTTAAACATTGCACAAAAGAGAAGCTACATCTGGGGAACAAAGAAAAGACATGCTAATATCTGTAAAAACTTTTGATGGGGTAAAATCAAGAACAAAAAGCTGATATGCGCTGAGGTGTAATGCCTCAACAAGACCTTATTGAATAGGAAACAGCAGAAAGCACGTTCTCGGATTCACAGGACTTTTAAATGGATGCGCATTTCACAATCCTAGGCGAAATGCAAAAATACAAATTTTAAATATCAAAATTTAAGTTTTGTTTCACGATTTTCACAGATGAGTGGATTCTCAGTTATTTTTCTTCAGGTTAAATTTGTCACATTGGAAGTACACAACACAAAAACAGTACATTCTTTTCTTTCATTATTCAGACAAAATATAAACAGCTTGTCCATTTATTGCACACATTAGGTTCACAAAAAACATTTGGGCACTTTAAGTTAACAAAACAGCAGCATTTCTTTATTAAAAAGGTATATGAATACACACAGAAACAAACACAGGCAAAACACAAGCTTACTTAAGCGATAAAATGCTCAAACGTGAGAAAAAAAGAAAATGTCTCAAGATTTTAAATTGTGCAGGTTGAATCTATGCAAGGGCCAATATAAGGCTATACTCTATCGGAGCAAAAATGACATTTCCTGTTTCAATAGCATGGGGAAACCAAGCATGATTAGCTCATTACTTTATAATGTCAACAGCAACGATAGATTCAAATGGTAGATACGTCAACCCCAAAAGGATTGGGAACATTTGGTGCAATAGGAGAGCTCGATTGTTACCCAGACATAGGGTAGTTAGGCTAAATGCCACATCTTTTAGGAACGGTTGATTGGATGGCACCATACATAATCATAAAACAAATTTCTGAGCACCCATTCTATGATAGTAGAACAAACTGTTACTTCTCTGAACCCAAGATAACAGATTCAACATGTTAATAGTCATCAAATTCTTATTTTCCTGGTAATATTTTTAGAATCTACTGCTCCAATGTCAAATTCCAGAAATTCCTGGTTGAGGGGTCAATAATTAAATACCAACAAATGTTCAAAGTTTCTAATCTAATTTGCATTTCATTGGCATGCAAAAGTCATTTCGTTTTTTTGCAGGACTACCAAGATTAAGTGAATAAGGACAACACTTAAAGGCATGGAACACAATGAAAAATGAAATACCAGTAGCATTTAAATCAATGGAGTATCACCACCTTATTATAAAGGCATGGTGATATGCAACTGACTAGTGATAGCTCAATGTAACAGGTGTCCAAGCAATGTACAGTAACAGGTGTCCAAGCTAGGGCAAGATTTCTGTTCAAAATTGTACCTGTACTTGAAACTGGAAAATTGCAAGGTGAACCTAGAACACCATGAAGACTAAAATACCTATCGATCACACTTCATGATACAAAGCAATGTCATGTTTGCCATGTTATTGAAGACCTTTCCTGGCTCCATATACATTGAATTACACAACTCAACTCACAGTAAAAGCAAGGCACCCAGCTACAGATTCTAATGTGCTGACCACTTGTTTAGTACAACGTTAGTCCAAATGTCACCCACAGTCATGACACTAGCTTCTGAAATGTCATGTCCAAAGTAAACATTCAGTGTACATTGACCAACACATTCTCCACCAAATGCAACATGGTCTCATTATGTCAAAATAGTGACATTAATTAAAGTATAGTACTTATGTCACCAGAGTTGACATATTAGTAATACATCACTTATGGTGGTGATATATTACTTCTATAATTGGTGACAATTGTTTTTGACGTTTAACAAATTGTTGTTATAGTGAGACTCGTTTTTTTGTCACACAGCTGACATATTACAAATATCTCAGTATAGAAACTTCCACCACACAAGAAATGTTAGGGACAAGTATTAATGAAATGACAAATTTACTCCACTTCACCTTCACATTTGAACTTAGCCTAGCTGTTCCAGATATCGGAAAGGGCAGCCGCTGCAGTGTGTCTCTCTTGATGGTTTAACGACTGACTTAGCGTATGAAATAAAATGCTGCCATGCCTTTGAGGGTGTAAGCCACCAGTAGACACCTACATTAACACCCAATACAAGTCAAGTGTAGTAGCTACAGTTAATTTCCTAACGAAAGTGAGAGACAAAGAGGTCTACGATGCAAATTCACAGTCAAACTTTTTGTGTGTGAAAAGGTTTCAAATGTACTGTGCTCCTCCTCACAAAGGAATGCATACACACCTCTGACATAGTTCACGACAAAATCCAATGTATCATTCGATTATCAAACGATATTTAGTAACACTAAGTTTGCCCAAAGCGACGGCACTCAAGAAGTAATACGGCGTTTATCATATGAACTTCATTATGCAAAAACAATAATCCAATAAGGAAGGAAAGAAACTACTTGTCACTGTTAGCAAAGTTAAGACCTCCCATTCTAGAGGTGAATGTTAAGAAGGGCAATCTCAGGCACTTTCCAAAGTCAGGGCTTTGGATTGGAAGGGGGGGGGGGGGGGGAGGAGGGGGACAATTAGGTGACGGTCACTCAATCGAAATGGAAGCCAGCTCTTTGATATGGGCGTTCTCCTCCTCAGAGCCGTCCGGGGAGCTGCTACTGCCGTTTGTCTTTGGCTCCTCTGACACCTTTTCGTCCTTCAGGGATAAGGGGTCCAGGGGGAAGGTGCTGCTCTCTCGCAATTCTGGGTGGAGGAGACCTGGGAGATGACCGGCATCTGGACAGACGAGTTGTTGCCTTCGAAGCCGTGCTCCACCAGCTCGTACTGCCCCAGAGTCTCCTCCTCCTGCACTTGGCTCAGGTAGTCGGGCATGAGGAAATCACTGGGACCACGTGGAGACATAACAGACGAGAAAAGCCTGTTGATAAAAGTGTCTCTAAACCTCCTATATAAAGTAGACTACACAGTAAATATGGTGTAAGTTTGAAAGCAATTTGAAAAACGGATGGAAATCAGCCCATTTTCTTGAAAAATAATACGGTGACAGATATTTTATGTGAGGGCTGTGTGAGGCCTGTGATCTGTTTTTTGAGAATTAAACTGGATCGCCAAAGAATTTTCCATACAGTGTTATGATCTCAGGCATAGACATACTATACTATAACATTTTAAAAAGTCAGTGGCCCATTTGAGCCCTAAAAAACCTGTGAGGGCTTGAGTTGATTAAGAAGTGGAAAAGTCTAGAATATATGAGTCCATGTCTGCTTTATGTAGAAGTACTTTAAGTTCTATGAGTAATACATTTGAATGAAAGCCATTAAACGCAGTGAAATTCCTATATGGAAAAGCAAAATGCATTGACAGAAATAGGTTATGTAATGTATCCAAAATGTTGCAAGCAAGACGAAAGGATTTAAAGACCCTAGCACGCATCATTTGATACTGCATGTTTCTCAAAGGCTAGCAACTAAGATAACAGCATTGGGATGGTTCAATTAAGAAATTGGACAACAAAATACACAATAGTAACTAATGTAATAGTCTATTCTACATTAAATATATATATATATATATATATATATATATCCCACTATATAGGGATGAGGAAAGTGGCCAAAGACTGCTTTGAACCACATATTCAGCATGACTGAGATGTGTTGTACTGTAAATTGTACAGTATGCTTAGTGTGCAACAGTTAGTTGGGCCTGTGTAATGAACCAATTCTGAAAAGCTTGAAATAGTATTTCTCCCTGAACACGGCCACTATGGGAGATTAATTTGTATTTTTTGCTAATTTCCTGTGTTACGTTAAGCTGAGTAAATGAAGGGACGACACCCCTGGACTCCTCACCTGCTCTGGAAGTAGTTTGCTAGTTCAGATGCCTCATGGTTCAGACTCCGCAGGTGAACAATTAAATTGCCAGAGTTGGTAAACATGGCGCCGCACGTTTTGCACTCGTAAATCCGGGGCTTGCGGATTATGTGGCGGGACACCCTCATGTGGTGCTTGTATTCGCCGAAGGACGTGAATGTTGCACTACAAATCTGGCACCGGAAACAGCGTTTACCTTCGTGCTTCAGCCGGTGCATCTTCAGGGAGTAGGCCCGTGTGAACTTTTTCCCACAGCGATCACACTGGAAGGGCTTAATGCCTGTTGAGAAAGGGATGAACAAAAGAGAAAGATTACTTCTGTTACACATTAGAATCACTACAATAGATTAACTATGAATTCTGCATTATGACATTGATTTTTTAGAACTGTTAATATTAAAACTATCACAAAACCAAAAACAAATGGTGTTAAAAATGTATCACAAAAAAAGTAAAATGTGAGTGTTAAAAATAGGTGTATAAAATTTGTCAGCATAATAGCTACAGAAATGGGTAGAAATCATCATTGCATGACCTACAGTATAGTATGCATGCACACTAAAGAAACTGGTTTTTATTTTTATTTCACCTTTATTTAACCAGGTAGGCCAGTTGAGAACATGTTCTCATTTACAACTGTGACCTGGCCAAGATAAAGCAAAGCAGTGCGACAAAAACAACAGTTACACATAAACAAATGTACAGTCAATAACAAAATAGAAAAATCTATGTACAGTGTGTGCAAATGTAGAAGATTAGGGAGATAGGGCAATAAATAGCCCCTAGAGGCAAAATAATTACAATTTAGCAAATTAACACTGGAGTGAGACATACAAGTAGAAACCGTGTCTGTGCCTCGACCTAGGTTGGCAAAACTAAACATGGCGGTATTCGCCTGAGCAATCTCACTAGGATAATGACCTCCTCCATTCCTGCCATTATTGAAAGAGATCGTGATACCTCACATCTCAAAATAGGGCTACTTAATGTTAGATCCCTCACTTCAAAGGCAGTTAAAATCAATGAACTAATCACTGATCATAATCTTGATGTGATTGGCCTGACTGAAACGTGGCTTAAGCCTGATGAATTTACTGTGTTAAATGAGGCCTCATCTCCTGGTTACACTAGTGACCATATCCCCCGTGCATCCTGCAAAGGCGGAGGTGTTGCTAACATTTATGATAGCAAATTTCAATTTACAAAAAAAAGTTTTCGTATTTTGAGATTCTAGTCATGAAATCTATGCAGCCTACTCAATCACTTTTTATAGCTACTGTTTACAGGCCTCCTGGGAAATATACAGCGTTCCTCACTGAGTTCCTATCGGACCTTGTAGTCATAGCAGATAATATTCTAATTTTTGGTGATTTTAATATTCACATGGAAAAATCCACAGACCCACTCCAAAAGGCTATCGGAACCATCATCGACTCAGTGGGTTTTGTCCAACATGTCTCTGGACCTACTCACTGTCAGTCATACTCTGGACCTAGTGTTGTCCCATGGAATAAATGTTGTGGATCTTAATGTTTTTCCTCATAATCCTGGACTATCGGACCAGAATTTTATTATGTTTGCAATCGCAACAAATAATCTGCTCAGACCCCCACCAAGGAGCATCAAAAGTCGTGCTATAAATTCTCAGAAAACCCAAAGATTCCTTGATGCCCTTCCAGACTACCTCTGCCTACCCAAGGGCATCAACGGACAAAAATCAGTTAACCACCTAACGAAGGAACTCAATCTAACCTTGCACAATACCCTAGATGCAGTTGCACCCGTAAAAACAAAAAACATTTGTCATAAGAAACTAGCTCTCTGGTATACAGAAAATACCCGAGCTCTGAAGCAAGCTTCCAGAAAATTGGAACGGAAATGGCATCACACCAAACTGGAAGTCTTCCGACCAGCTTGGAAAGACAGTACCGTGCAGTATCGAAGAGCCCTTACTGCTGCTACACCAAACTGGAAGTCTTCCGACCAGCTTGGAAAGACAGTACCGTGCAGTATCGAAGAGCCCTTACTGCTGATCGATCGTCCTATTTTTCCAACTAATTGAGGAAAATAAGAACAATCTGAAATTTCTTTTTGATACTGTCGCAAAGCTAACTAAAAAGCAGCATTCCCCAAGAGAGGATGGCTTTCACTTCAGCAGTAATAAATTCATGGAAAGATTATGATCATTAGAAAGCAAATTACGGGACTTTAAATCTGCGTATTCTTCCAAAGCTCAGTTGTCCTGAGTCTGCACAACTCTGCCAGGACCTAGGATCAAGAGAGAAACTAAAGTGTTTTAGTACGATATCACTAGAGGCAATGATGAAAATAATCATGGCCTCTAAACCTTCAAGCTGCATACTGGACCCTATTCCAACTAAACTACTGAAAGAGCTGCTTCCTGTGCTTGGCCCTCCTATGTTGAACATAATAAACGGCTCTCTATCCACCGGATGTGTACCAGACTCACTAAAAGTGGCAATAATAAAGCCACATGAAAAAAAAACAAATCTTGACAAAGGAAAAAAAAAAACTCAGCATATATCGTAACTTCCATTCCTCTCAAATATGTTAGAAAAAGCTGTTGCGCAGTAACTCACTGCCTTCCTGAAGACAAACAATGTATACGAAATTATTCAGTCTGGTTTTAGACAACATAGCACAGACTGCACTTGTGAATGTGGTAAATTACCTTTTATTGGCATCAGACCGAGGCTCTGCATTTGTCCTCGTGCTCCTAGACCTTAGTGTTGCTTTTGATACCATCGATCACCACACTCTTTTGGAGAGATTGGAAACCCAAATTGGTCTACACGGACAAATTCTGGCCTGGTTTAGATCTTATCTGTCGAAAAGATATCAGTTTGTCTCTGTGAATGGTTTGTCCTCTGACAAATCAACTGTAAATGTCGGTGTTCCTCCTATTGTTTTCACTATATTTGACCTCTTGGGGATGTCATTCGAAAACATAAGGTTAACTTTCACTGCTATGCGGATGACACACCTCTGTACATTTCAATGAAACAAGGTGAAGCCCCAAAATTGTTCTCGCTAGAAGCCTGTGTTTCAGACATAAGGAAGTGGATAGCTGCAAACTTTCTACTTTTAAACTCGGACAAAACAGAGATGCTTGTTCTAGGTCCCAAGAAACAACGATATCTTCTGTTGAATCTGACAATTAATCTTGATGGTTGTCGTCGTCTCTAATAAATCTGTGGAAGACCTCAGCGTTACTCTGGACCCTGATCTCTCCTTTGACGAACATATCAAGACTGTTTCAAGGACAGCGTTTTTACATCTATGTAACATTGCAAAAATCAGAAACTTTCTGTCCAAAAATGATGCAGAAAAATGAATCCATGCTTTTGTTACTTCTAGTTACTTCTACTTCTAGACTACTGCAATGCTCTACTTTCCGGCTAACCGGATAAAGCACTAAATAAACTTCAGTTAGTGCTAAATACGGCTGCTAGAATCCTGACTAGAACCAACAAATTTGATCATATTACTCAGGGCTAGCCTCTCTACACTGGCTTCCTGTTAAGGTAAGGGCTGATTTCAAGGTTTTACTGCTAACCTACAAATAATTACATGGGCTTGTGCCTACCTATCTTTCCGATTTGGTCCTGCCGTACATACCTACACGTACGCTACGCTCACAAGACGCAGGCCTCCTAATTGTCCCTAGAATTTCGAAGCAAACAGCTGGAGGGAGGGCTTTCTCCTTTTGAGCTCCATTTTTATGGAATGGTCTGCCTATCCATGTGAGAGACACAAACTCGGTCTCAATCTTTCTTTACTGAAGACTCATCTCTTCAGTAGGTCCTATGATTGAGTGTAGTCTGGCCCAGGAGTGTGAAGGTGAACGGAAAGGCTCTGGAGCAACGATCCAACCTTGCTGTCTCTGCCAGGAAAGTTCCCCTCACTCCACTGAGATTCTCTGCCTCTCACCCTATTACAGGGGCTGAGTCACTGGCTTACTGGTGCTCTTCCATGCCGTCCCTAGAAGGGGTGCGTCACTTGAGTGGGTTGAGTCCCTGACGTGATCTTCCTGTCTGGGTTGGCGTCCCCCCTTGGGTTGTGCCGCGGCGGAGATCTTTGTGGGCTATACTCGGCCTTGTCTCAGGATGGTAAGTTGGTGGATGAAGATATCCCTCTAGTGGTGTGGGGGCTGTGCTTTGGCAAAGTGGGTGGGGTTATATCCTGCCTGTTTGGCCCTGTCCGGGGGTATCATCGGATGGGGCCACTTTGTCTCCTGACCCCTACTGTCTCAGCCTCCAGTATTTATGTGTCGGGGGGCTAGGGTCAGTTTGTTACATCTGGAGTACTTCTCCTGTCTTATCTGGTGTCCTCTGTGAATTTAAGTATGCTCTCTCTAATTCTCTTTCTTTCTCTCTACCGGAGGACCTGAGCCCTAGGACCATGCCTCAGGATTACCTGGCATGATGACTCTTTGCTTTCCCCAGTCCACCTGGCCATGCTGCTGCTCCAGTTAACTGTTCTGCCTGCAGCTATGGACAATTAACCTATTCACCGGACGTGCTACCTGTCCCAGACCTGCTGTTTTCAACTCTCTAGAGACAGCAGGAGCGGTAGGGATACTCTTAATGATCGGCTATGAAAAGCCAACTGACATTTACTCCTAAGGTGCTGACTTGCTGCACCCTCAACAACTACTGTGATTATTATTATTTGACCATGCTGGTCATTTATGAACATTTGAACATCTTGGCAATGTTCTGTTATAATCTCCACCTGGCACAGCCAGAAGAGGACTGGCCACCCCACATAGCCTGGTTCCTCTCTAGGGTTCTTCCTAGGTTTTGGCCTTTCTAGGGAGTTTTTCCTAGACACCGTGCTTCTACACATGCATTGCTTGCTATTTGGGGTTTTAGGCTGGGATTCTGTACAGCAATTTGAGATATCAGCTGATGTAAGAAGATTGGATTTGATTTAGATACTGTTGTGCAAAAGAACAAAAAGATAAATAACAATAGATTGTCTATGTACAGATACAGCTCTGACAGCTGATGCTTAAAGTTAGAGAGGGAGATAAGTCTCCAGCTTCAGTGATTTTTGCAATTTGTTCCAGTTATTGGCCACAGAGAACTGGAAGCAAAGGCGGTCAAAGGAAGTGTTGGCTTTGGGGATGACCAGTGAAATATAACTGCTGGAGCGTGTGCTTCAGGTGGGTGTTGCCATGGTGACCAGTGAGCTGAGATAAGGTGGAGCTGGGGGCGGCAGGTGGTGGTTAGCACCCCACATACAAAAGCATGAAAAACATATTTCAACCAGGCAGGTGCGCCACGAAAGTCAGAAATAGCGATATAATAAATGCCTTACCTTTGATGATCTTCTTCTGTTGGTACTCCAAAAGATCCCAGATACATCACAAATGGTTCTTTTATTCGATAATGTCCTCCTTTATATCCATAAAAACTCAGTTTAGCTGGCGCACTTCAGTCAATAATCCACCCTGTTTCCCTCCATCAAAATGCATACAAAATGAATCGCAAACGTTTCTAATAAACTTTTCCAAACAAGGCAAACAACGTTTATAATCAAACCGTAGGTACCCGAATACGTAAATAAATTATAAAATGTAAGACGGAAAATCGTGCTCTCTTCCACGCGCTTGGAAACACTACAGCCAAAATGGGAGCCACTTAGAAAAACTACAATTTCTGGCTAATTTGTCCAAAAACCAGCCTGAAACTCTTTCTAAAGACTGTTGACATCTGGTGGAAGCCCTAGGAACTGCAATCTGAGAGGATTTCGCCTTATAAACAAAGTGACAGCCATTGAAAACAGTGGTAGGCTGAATTTGTTTATTTTTTGGGATAGTTTGTCCTAGGGGTTTCACCTGCCATATCAGTTATGTTATACTCGCATACATAATTTTAACAGTTTTAGAAACTTTAGAGTGTTTTCTATCAAATCTACCAATTATATGCATATCCTAGGTTCTTGGCCTGAGTAACTGCCCCTACCCAAGGGAGGTTAACTTGGCTTTCAAAGATTTGTTGAAAGGCAGGGCAGGATAGATATAGGTCCATAACAGATTGGGTCTAGAGTGTCTCCCCCTTTGAAGAGGGAGGGATGACCGCGGCAGCTTTCCAATCTTTGGGGATCTCAGACGATACGAAAGAGAGGTTGAACAGGCTAGTAATAGGGGTTGCAACAATTGACAGATAATTTTAGAAAGAGGGTCCAGATTGTCTAGCCCAGCTGATTTGTAAGAATCCAGAATTTGCAGCTCTTTCAGAACATCAGCTGTCTGTCTTCTGTGACAAAGGCATCCAGTCTCCAATGTCACTCATGGTTCATTGACACACACGGGTCGTAACTCCCAGTTCTGTGCCGAACGGACCAGGGGAACAATATGAAGGGAGATTGGCACACGAGTCATTATTTCCATAGAACTCTGTGGCCATGGAATACAACAAAAAGAGCTTCCGTTGACTCAGTTATTTATGGCCCTCGTAAACATGCCTCGACTAAGAATAAGCCTGACTTTTTTCAATGAGAAATATAAAAATACATCAACGGCTCTTTTTTGGGGCATACGTTTACGAGAATTTACAATGAAGCCCATTGCGCAGAGCCAGAGAAGGATCATTTAAGCAGACGTGAACTGCATTAATTTTAACTGCATACAACACTATGGATCGAGCTTAAATGACCCTGAAGAAAAATACTTGAGCTCCATGAAGTATTTAACCAGATAGTCAACCTCTACTCTACGGTATACTTGACTGACCAGTTTAGAATAATAATACCACATAGGAGCTACAGTAGTGAAAAACCTCTGGACACAGCTACAGGGCAGAGCACCCCCCTTCTTGCTTTGATGGAATACTCCACTATATATTTCATAATTTGGTCTAGTAGATGTGCGTGTTGGGTGGGGGATAGAACCCTGATGAATACCTTGGTGATCTTCTTGATGAATGTGAGCAGTGTGTCTGATGTTTGGAGTACCAGAGACAATTATCCCATTATTTGTTGGGACACAATATGGAGTCCTTGCCTGCAGCCTATAGTTAGTTACTTTCCACATGCTGTAACTGTGCATGGCTGAACAAATGGGACTGTTCACATGCAAGTCTGATTACTTTTGGACAAATTCATGCTTCAAGCTTAGAGAAGACGTTAAATAGGACATTATTACTCCAAAAATCAAACTTGTTGTATCAAGGGCTGGAAACGTTGAAACAACAACACTTGATCTCATTGAATGTAGCACTGCTTGTTTGTGGTTAAGAGTCAAGTTGAAATTAGTGTAGATATTTGGTTGACATTTCCTGTTATAATGTTCCACTGTCATCAAGCATGAGTTTGGGTATGTGTGCGCTTGATGAGTGTGTTTTTCCGATGTCAACCGAGGCGGGAGACACCAAGCCTCAAGTGTTTCCAAAATCAATGTTCCCTGGAATGCCCTTCATCCTTCTCCACAGTGTGCCATGAGTCAAACCATTAAATAGCCATTCATACCATTGATCTCCGACTCCTATCGTCGGGTGGATATAGGACGCATGGAACTACTGTAGGGGGCAATGTAAATATGGTACAAGTCACATGAGCTACTTTCCAGATGGGTACCTATAACATAACAGATAGGACATAACAGGCCGCAGAGCAGTAGTTAGTCTACACAGATTTCTCCAACTGCATAGTGGATGTGTGGAAAAACCTACCAGAGTGGATGAGCATATGTTGCTTCAAGTTCTGTATGCGGGTGAATCGGACGCCACACGTGGGGCACTGGAAAGGTCTGTCAGGCCCGTTAGTGCCAGGGCGGATGGAAGGGCTTATGTACAAGTGGTAAGGGTACTGGAGGCTTTCTAATCTGAAAATCAAGAAAGAGGATGTGGTGCTTCAGTGAGGTATGCACAAATTTGGTAAAGCGTGTGGTGCCAGATCAAAACCTTTGTTAGGCTTCATCATAAAAACATCAAGACCCAAGGATTCCATACCAGCTTAAAGGCAAAATGGAACATATTACATAAATGCAAGATTAGATTGAACAAAATAAAATCAAGGGTATGAAACCTTCCAAACGAGTGGGGTTGAAAGCCAGGGAAGGGGGATCTTGAACAAAATAAAATCAAGGGTATGAAACCTTCCAAACGAGTGGGGTTGAAAGCCAGGGAAGGGGGATCTTGACACACACACACACACACACACACACACACACACACACACACACACACACACACACACACACACACACACACACACACACACACACACACACACACACACACACACACACAGTGGGGCAAAAAAGTATTTAGTCAGCCACCAATTGTGCAAGTTCTCCCACTTAAAAATATGAGAGAGGCCTGTAATTTTCATCATAGGTACACTTCAACTATGACAAACAAAATTGTAGACCTGCACCAGGCTGGGAAGACTGAATCTGCAATAGGTAAGCAGCTTGGTTTGAAGAAATCAACTGTGGGAGCAATTATTAGAAAATAGAAGACATACTAGACAACTGATAATCTCCCTCGATCTGGGGCTCCACGCAAGATCTCACCCCGTGGGGTCAAAATTATCACAAGAACGTTGAGCAAAAATCCCAGAACCACACGGGGGGACCTAGTGAATGACCTGCAGAGAGCTGGGACCAAAGTAACAAAGCCTACAATCAGTAACACACTACGCTGCCAGGGACTCAAATCCTGCAGTGCCAGACGTGTCCCCCTGCTTAAGCCAGTACATGTCCAGGCCCGTCTGAAGTTTGCTAGAGAGCATTTGGATGATCCAGAAGAAGATTGGGAGAATGTCATATGGTCAGATCATACCAAAATATAACTTTTTGGTAAAAATTCAACTCGTCCTGTTTGGAGGACTAAGAATGCTGTTTTTCTGCAAAGGGACCAGGACGACTGATCCGTGTAAAGGAAAGAATAAATGGGGCCATGTATCGTGAGATTTTGATTGAAAACCTCCTTCCATCAGCAAAGGCATTGAAGATGAAACGTGGCTGGGTCTTTCAGCATGACAATGATCCCAAACACACCGCCCGGGCAACGAAGGAGTGGCTTCGTAAGATGCATTTCAAGGTCCTGGAGTGGCCTAGCCAGTCTCCAGATCTCAACCCCATAGAAAATCTTTGGAGGGAGTTGAAAGTCCGTGTTGCCCAGCAACAGCCCCAAAACATCACTGCTCTAGAGGAGATCTACATGGAGGAATGGGCCAAAATACCAGCAACAGTGTGTGAAAACCTTGTGAAGACTTACAGAAAACGTTTGACCTCTGTTATATACCCTGTTGGCAATGACAAAGTATTGAGATAAACTTTTGTTATTGACCAAATACTTATTTTCCACCATAATTTGCAAATAAATTCATTAAAAATCCTACAATGTGATTTTCTGGATTTTTTTTCTTCTCATTTTGTCTGTCATAGTTGAAGTGTACCTATGATGAAAATTACAGGCCTCTCATCTTTTTAAGTGGGAGAACTTGCACAATTGGTGGCTGACTAAATACTTTTTTGCCCAACTGTATATATAGATACACACACAGTATCAGTCAAAAATTTGAAAGAGCATACTCATTCAAAGGTTTTCAAATTTTTTGTAACTTTTCTACATTGTAGAATAATAGCGAAGACACCAAAACAATGAAATAATGTAGTAACCAAAAACGTTACTTAAGAGTTAAATTAATCAAAACATATTTTATATTCTTCAAAGTAGCCACCCTTTGCCTTGATGTCAGCGTTGCACACTCTTGGCATTCTTTCAACCAGCTTCACATGGAATGCTTTTCCAACAGTCTTGAAGGAGTTCCCACATATGCTGAGCACTTGTTGGCTGCTTTTCCTTCACTCTGCGGTCCAACTGATCCCAAACCATCTCAATTGGGTTGAGGTCCGGTGATTGTGGAGGCCAAGTCATCTGATGCAGCATTCCATCACTCTCCTTCTTGGTAAAATAGCCCTTACACAGCCTGGAGGTTTGTTTTGGGTCATAGTCCCACTAAGCGCAAACCAGATGGGATGGCGTATTGCTGCAGCCATGCTGAGTGTGCCTTAATTTCGAAATAAACCGAGTGTCACCAGCAAAGCACTCCCACATCTCCTCCTCCATGCTTCACGGTGGGAACCACACATATGGAGATTATCTGTTTACCTACTCGGAGTCTGGAACCAAAAATCTCAAATTTGACTCATCAGACCAAAGGACAGATTTCCACTGTTCTACCATTGCTGAAGTTTCTTGGCCCAAGCAAGTCTCCTCTGTTATTGGTGTCCTTTAGTAGTGGTTTCTTTGCAGCAATTCGATCAGGAAGGCCTGATTCACGCAGTCTCCTCTGAACAGTTGATGTTGAGATGTGTCTGTTACTTGAACTCTGTGAAGCATTTATTGGACTGCAATTTCTGAGGCTGGTAACTCCAATGAACTACCTCTCTGCATCAGAGGTAAATCTGGGCCTTCCTTTCCTGTGGCGGTCCTCATGAGAGCCAGTTTCATCAAAGCGCTTGATGGTTTATGCGACTGCACTTGAAGAAACTTTGAAAGTTCTTTATATTTTCCGTATTGATGGACCTTGTGTTATTTAATAGTTTTGATGTCTTCACTATTATTCTACAATGTAGAAAAAAATCAAAACAAAGAAAAACCCTGGAATAAGTAGGTGTGTCCAAACTTACGAGTGGTATTGTGTATACAGTTGAAGTCAGAAGTTTACATACACGTGAGCCAAAAACATTTAAACTCAGTTTTTCACAATTCCTGACATTTAATCCAAGTACAAATTCCCTGTTTTAGGTCAGTTAGGATCACCACTTTATTTTAAGAATGTGAAATGTCAGAATAATAGTTGAGTGATTTATTTCAGCTTTAAGTTCGTTCATCACATTCCCAGTGGGTCAGAAGTTTACATACACTCAATTAGTATTTGGTAGCATTACCTTTAAATTGTTTAACTTGGGTCAAACGTTTCAGGTAGCCTTCCACAAACTCCCCACAATAAGTTGGAGGAATTTTGGCCCATTCCTCCTGATAGAGCTGGTGTAACTGGGTCAGGTTTGTAGGCCTCCTTGCTCGCACACGCTTTTTCAGTTCTGCCCACAAATGTCCTATAGGATTGAGGTTAGGGCTTTGCGATGGCCACTCCAATACCATGGCTTTGTTATTCTTAAGCCATTTTGCCACAACTTTGGAAGTATGCTTGGGGTCATTGTCCATTTGGAAGACCCATTTGCAACCAAGCTTTAACTTCCTGACTGATGTCTTGAGATGTTGCTTCAATATATCCACATCATTTTCCAACCTCATGCGGCAATCTATTTTGTGAAGAGCACCTGCCCCTTCTGCAGCAAAGCACCCCTACATTATGCTGCCACCCCTGTGCTTCACGGTTGGGAGGGTGTTCTTCGGCTTGCAAGCATCCCCCTTTTTCCTCCAAACATAACGATGGTCATTATGGCCAAACAGTTCTATTTTGTTTCATCAGACCAGAGGACATTTCCCCACAAAGTACAATCTTTGTCTCCATGTGCAGTTGCAAACCATAGTCTGGCTTTTTTATGGTGGTTTTGGAGCAGTGGCTTCTTCCTTGCTGAGCGGCCTTTCATGTTATGTCGATATAGGACTCATTTTAGTGTGGATATAGATACTTTTGTACCCGTTTCCTCAAACATCTTCACAAGGTACTTTGCTGTTGTTCTGGGATTGATTTGCACTTTTTGCACCAAAGTACATTTATTTCTAGGAGACCGAACAGAACGCGTCTCCTTCCTGAGTGGTGTGACGGTTGCGTGGTCCCATGGCGTTTATACTTGCATACTATTGTTTGTACAGATGAATGTGGTACCTTCAAGCATTTGGAGATTTCTCCCAAGGATGAACCAGACTTGTGGAGGTCTACAATGTTTTTTCTGAGGTCTTGGCTGATTTCTTTTGATTTTTCCATGATGTCAAGCAAAGAGGCACGGAGTTTGAAGGTAGGCCTTGAAATACATCTACAGGTACACCTCCAATTGACTCAAATTATGTCAATTAGCATATCAGAAGATTCTAAAGCCAGGACATCAGTCTCTGTAATTCCAAGCTGTTTAAAAGGCAGTCAACTTAGTGTATGTACACTTCTGACCCCCTGGAATTGTGATACAGTGAATTATAAGTTAAATAATCTGTCTGTCAACAATTTATGGAACAATTACTTGTGTCATGCAAAAAGTAGATGTCCTAACCGACTTGCCAAAACTATAGTTTGTTAACAAGAAAATTGTGGAGTGGTTGAAAAACGAGTTTTAATGACTCCAACATAAGTGTATGTAAACTTCCGACTTCAACTGTATATATCCATCTACTTTTTCCGTACCATCCGTTCTACTAAGGCTTCAACCAACCATATTGTTACCTTTCATCATCCTCAGCATGACCTCCAGCATTGGATGTACTTTGCATTGAGGGCAACCCTTCTGTGACTCCATCATCTATCGAACCTATGCCAAAACAAAGATGAAATATAATTTCCCCCAGTTACTAGCTCTTTCTCAGTCTGATTTCCATAAGACATGGGTCGGGATCGAACCCATACACAGATGTAATGCAAAAAATGAATAACTTTAAAGTGGCAATCCACAGTTGAAGCAATAAAGTGTCCTTCCCACCACTGTTTGGGAAAACAGTTGAGGAATGGGGCTGGCGAAATGCAGCCACTCAAATTCATAGACAGAGCTATCGATCCAAGGATTGACCATCCATGATATCAAAATTATAGTTTTGAGACTATACAGTGTTTGTTTATATTTAAGCCTACTTTGTTACTTTAAGTAAAACAAGATGATATTTTGGGTTCTGATTGGGTATGACATTTACATTTACATTTAAGTCATTTAGCAGAGAGTTGAACAAAGTTCATGAGGACTTTATAAGTTATATTGTTCAAGAATCAATGGGTAGGCCTAAATATAATGAATTTCTAAAACAAAAAAAAGTATGTAGCAACTGCAAATTAGCCCTTTAAATTGAGGGAAATTACACTCCCAAAAAGTGTAAAGAGGAAAAAAAGTTGGTGGTCTTGTATAGAGAAGTCCACATCCTAGGTCCTCCATTATGTAGACCCAGCTACATGCCGCAATTCAAAAGAAATGGAAAAGATATGCACACCAGACTATGTGGTTAGGCCTAGCTCTTCCATTAATTTGGGGACGAAGCATTTAACTAAAAACACACAACCATAGGCGTGGGATGTGATCTCACCTTGACATAAGACTACTGTTGAGGTCTGAAAACATCTGAGTGTTGTCAGTTTGAGAGACCCATACCTATGGAGGAGGACTGTGGGCTGATGAGGAGGTCCTCCTGGACCTGTTCCCTGCAGGGTACCGTCTGCTGGTCACTCAGGGAACTCTGGGAAGCACTGACGGGCTGCGACGACGTCTCCTGGACCTCCTCGTCACTCAGCCTCTCCACCTTTACACGCACGTCCTCCTCAGGGCCCGCTAGCGACAGCGGCGCCTTAATGGAGCTTTCACAGGCCAGGAAGTCACTCAGCCTGCGGCTCACCTCCGAGGGCCCTGCCTGGTCCAGACAGCGTGGGCTCTCGGGAAGCTTGGGCTGCTTATCTGGGTGGAACCTCCGGTCGATACCGAACGGGAAGGTCCATGGGAAGGCCAGGGAAGAGTCCACTGGCTGGGTGGCGGTCTCCGAAAAGGAGGAGGGCGATGGGTTGGGCATCTGCGGCGAGGTGATCTGCGAGGTGCATTTGAGTGGGCTCTCTGGGGACATCATGATAAAGCTCTTACGTTTGCGGCGCGACTCGCGACACACAGGGATGTTCCTCTCCATCACGCTGCAGTCAGACGATACAGGTGACAGGCTGCTGTCCAATGGGGTCAAGGCGCAGTGGGAGGAAGCACTCTCGCCGAGAGCCGACTCCTGCGGTTTCTCCTGCCCCATGCTCCCAGCACTCCAGAGGATGCTGGACTTCATGAATTCTGAGCATGTGCTCGCCACGGCGAACATCTGCATGTAACTGGCGGCGGCTAAAACGTCGATGATGTTCTCCGTGCTGATGGAGAGGGTGGAGGTGTAGGCGTACTCCAGCAGAGGGGTGAAGCCGCTCACCGTGACGTGGTGCAAGTCCAACACAAACTTATCCTCTTCATCTGGCCTGCCCACTAGTTTGGAGCGGAAGAACTCGCTGCAGCAGGCCAGCACCACCTTGTGCGCCAGAAACAACTTGTCCTGCACACGGATGGTGACGTCGCAGAGGTGGCCCTCGTTGCGCAAGGCATTTAGTTTTTCCAGCATCTCTTGACTGTGCGTGGGGGAACTGTGGGTAAAGGTTTTGACCCCCATCTTTGTCTTAGTGTACCTACAGGAAGAATGGAAAATTATCCTACAATGTTGGCCTACATTGGGCCTTGGCTATAAAGTCAATGTAATGTTTGTATTTCATTCTTTTGATGGATGTTAAACAATGGCTATAGCAAACAAACAAAAACAACCTAAATATAAACCCAGTCATGGTATTAAAAAAGAAAATACCACATACTATAGTAAATCTACTCTGTCAGATGATGGGATTAGAGGAGCTCAGTTAAGCCTACGTAACCACACAGAATGACAATTTAACAAATGAAGTGTTAACAGAGAACAGTCTGTATTGTCTGGGGTGAATTTAATTTGGCCTCACGACATGGTCTTAACAGGGTGGCGGAAGAAATGCAGAAACAAATGGCGATGAAGGAGTGCAGAGCCAAGAGAAACATCCCTCTTGACATTTGTTTACGCACTGAAACTCTGATTTAATCTCCCAAAAATCTAACATAGAAATGTGCTACTAGGAGAAAATAAATGTGGATGTTCAAAGCCAGAGACAATGTATTTACAGCTCTTGCAATGGTTTAGAAAGAAGATAAACAAATCTCAAAACAAACTTAACCTAACACCAAACAATCTGCATTTTATTTCTGCTACAAGTTTTTGTATTGTTGATGGTTGAGGACAACTGAAATTCTGCTTACATTATCCTACAATCCAATGAAACCATACAGCCAAATTGTTCAAACAAATGATGTAATTGTGTAAAAGCCTATCAAATTAACCTAAAAGGTCCTGCTTGGTTTCTTCCAATAAGTTACTATGAAAGAGATAGGGCAGTGAGAGGGTGAAAGAGAGCGGGGCAGTGAGAGGGTGGAAGAGAGAGGTCGACTGCAAGTTATGTAACAACAAACAAAGCAGATGCATCATGGTGAAATCCAAATTCATGTGGAGTCCACACTACAAGTGCAGCTGCCCCTCTCAGACATGTGGCTGCTCTGAGGCATGAGATTTTCCATCAAACAAAACTCTCCTGAAGGGGCTCTCTTTGGGAGAGCTTGTCTGTTCTCACTAAGAAAAAAAGGGAAAATACTCCCAGGCTGTTGGCCCAATAGAGACATCGCAAATTAGGCTTATGCCACTGATTTTAGCTGCAGTGGAGGAGTGTGGGTTGTTGTCTACCTTTCAATATCATATTCTCTTAATTCTAAATTTTGGCTAACCTAATCCAAAACCAGACTCAAACATTGCCAGGCTTGAACTTTCAAGAAACTGGCCTAAAGTTTTTATAGGTGAAGGGTCCATAAATAGGCCTAGATAATTCACTGTAGAAACATAACAAATTTAAGTCTCAAGCTAAAAACCTATTGACGAGTAACTAGGCCTAATAGCCTGCATTATGAAATAAAACATTATTTCTAGGTTATCCCTTCTTGAACAGCCTCCACTAACGTTCTTGGGATTTCATCATCATAACTGACGAAAATAACTTACTAAGTTACGTTAGCTGCTGCAATGAAGTTGTTAGTTCTTACTAATCAAATCAGGTGCGACACAAATAGCCAATGGATCTCCTCCAAAATTGGGACAGGCATTATGTTTACAGACGAAGGGGGCGTAGGCTCAACTGAACCTAGCTAGCATTTTCACTTGTAAACATTAACAGTGCTTTGCATACCGCAAGCAACAACAAGTTGCAATCTAGCTAGTTGGCTAGCTAACTACAAGCTAGTTAGCTAACAAAAGAAAGCTTGGTAAAACAAGTTTAAAAAAATAGCTAGTTAGCTGGTTATGAACAATTACAGAGCCTTGTACAAGCCACCAGCTAGCTAGCTAGTTATCTAATATGACGTTTATTTGACTGGCAAGTAAACTACAAATACACACCAAGCTTCCACACCTTATAGCTAGATATAAATATACCTTCAGTCGAAAGAACAGTGTGTGATTCCGTCTGTTGTTCGACTTGATCGGCCTCGGGTTGTCTAGTCAAATGAGGCCGATGTAAACACACCACAGCTGGGCGTGCAGCAGCCTAACTTGCAAACTGTCTGGTTGTTATCCTTGCCTATTTAGCCCGTTCTTTTGAATTCCTTGGGAAGCATTCGTTGGCCAAAGACGGATACATTTGAGATTTTCATTAATACTTGGAGCTGTCGATAGCACAAATTGTTTTTAAAGGTTTACAAAATGTTTTTTTTTAGCGTTTCGTTGAGATAATTTTAGCTAGCCTCTCTGTGCAAATCCTTTTTGCACTTTATTCGTGTCCCATAATGCAACGCGCAACTCCAATTACAGTAGGCAAGATCTGATTTGGTAAAGATCATGTCTGACGGCTCTCGAAAGCAATTTATGTAGCTAAATATGGTTGTAGTAATCACAGGGTGGAAAAGTGGCAGGTTATTTTCGAGCTTGGTTGAGCAGGCAGTGTGAAGTACCGACCAAGCACAGGCAATTTACCAACATTTAATACATATAAGGCATGGTTAAATTCAGTTCAGAATGCACTTTTCCTCATTTCAGTAGCGCTCATGAACACGTTTGAAACCAATACAAGTAAAACATTTATCAATAGACCAAAAATGAGACACAGGACGTGATGCACCCTGGAAGGCAAGTGTCCATTTTCTTTAAACAGTTCTTCTCACACGCCTCAGTAGCCATGTGGTTTGACCAAATGTTGCTCCATGCACTCGACATCCAGTGCTCCGCCATGCCAGTCTAGGCTGCTTCACTTCTTCTTCGGTGGGGTTTATCGGCGGTTGGCATCCAACGTTATGGTGCATGACCGCCACCTACTGTACTGGAGTGTGTGCCAGATACGGAAAAACTAAATCCTACCTCCCAGCCCCGTTTATCTTTAAAAATATATGAGACTATATTTAATGACGTTCTACTCAAAATACTATTTAAACTAATTTCCTGTAGCCCCTTCTCCCTCATACTAAATCTCGTCATCTCTTTCCCTCTGATACTGATACTGCTCACGCTGTTGCAATATATGCTCCGCAGTCCCTGTTTCCTGGCAATAATCACACTTTCCTGTTGGATGCTTTCCTATCACATTTAAGGACGTATTCAACTGTCTGTGTCCCATCCTTAATATTGTACAAAATAGTATTCTCTCTTCTGTCCCTTCCTGCCCTCCCTCTGTACTTGAAATAAATGCCTACCCTTAGTATCTCTATTCCTGCCATCTTTGTACCATCACTGTCCATATCAGGCTTTTTGCCTCTGCCTTGCTCATTGAAACTACAACATCAACAACCCCACTTCTAAGTGCTTGTTAAGCCAGTACATCAAACGCCTCATTCCCCTCCACCCCCACATTTTTATTTTATTTAACCTTTATTTAACTAGGCAAGTCAGTTAAGAACAAATTCCTGCATAAAGCAGGTCTTGTCTGCTACGTGACCTAAATGACTGGAGACTCATTAACACTGCACACGAATCAGAGAAAATAACTACTCTGTCTGGCTTGACTTTCACCCACTGCAAGGCCAACAGTATGGCCATCAGCTCTTCCGTTTATACAGCCAGATGATCTGTAATATGTTTCCTGACTTCCACCCCACATTCCTGAACTACAAATGCTGACCCAGTACATCCTGTCCTTGGATCTTTTGAACCATCTGTGAAAATGGCCACAAAATCCTGTTAAACAGTGTTCAGACGTCTATTAAACAAATCAGATGGATCAACAGCCTCCCCATCTTTCTGTAATCTCTCCAACGCTTCTAGATCAACTACTGGAGGCGGGAGTAGCCACGGTGGATTTACAGGAATAGCCACCGTTGGACTAAACTCCCTTCCATACAGTCCCATCACCTTCGCCTGGGTATTACCCACTCACCCAAAGCTTGTGTTCTGTCTTCGCTCATGTTCCCAGCATGCCGGTAAAATCCCTTTTGCAGGATGAGACACCCCATGTCCCTGTTAGGTTGACCCAATAATTCATTGCCAGCTGCTGTCTCCTAATCTGCAATAGCATATATCCTCCATCTCCACCTGTAATGTAGCCTCTGGGAGATATCCGAAAGGCCCCACTTCATATGCTGAGTCCTTGTCCCTGTATGGCATCTAGCCTTTCCAATGATGTCCGGGCTGCCGAACCATACACTATACTGCCATAGTCTATTACAGATCGAATCAATACAACATACCTGGTCCTCAATGAGGAATGCCCAGCCCCCCCACTCCTTCCCCGTCAGACAGCACATCACATTTAGCACCTTCTTACACTTTCCCACCACTCTCTCTATGTGTTCTGCCCAAGTCAGTCTAGTGTCAAAGTATACCCCAAGAAACCTGAAAGATCCCTACCCTCTCTAAGTTTCTCCCATATAACCTCAAGCATACCTTCCACCTGGTAAAGAACACTGTCTGAGTTCTCTACAGAGAACCTGAATCCCCACATTAATGCCCACCACTCTACCTCATCAATTGCTTCCTGTACCTTCCTGGCTATGTATGGCACATTGCTTCCTGTACCTTCCTGGCTATGTATGGCACATTGCTTCCTGTACCTTCCTGGCTATGTATGGCACATTGCTTCCTGTACCTTCCTGGCTATGTATGGTACATTGCTTCCTGTACCTTCCTGGCTATGTATGGCACATTGCTTCCTGTGCCTTCCTGGCTATGTATGGCACATTGCTTCCTGTATCTTCCTGGCTATGTATGGCACATTGCTTCCTGTACCTTTCTGGCTATGTATGGTACATTGCTTCCCCTCTTCCATACGGCCCCATCATCTGCAAATAAAGACTTCCCAATAACCGGCTGTACCGGAGGGTAAACATCATTGATCATGATTGAGAACAGAGGACGAATTACTCTCCCCTGTGGTGTACTACTGCTTCACTTCCTGTGTGCTGCCTCCTGAAATACATTCTTATTCTTCAATGATGTTTAGCAGCGGTCGGCATCCAATAAATGTTGCATTACCGTCACCTGCTGGACTGGAGTACAACTCCCTTTTACTTTGCTTGAAAAAATATATATATATATATATTTTTATAAACATATACCCTACTATCTAACACTACAATCACAAAAAAAGTAATAATACAAAATAACTAACCACCCTAACCCACTATTTAAATCTATTTAGTACTACCTCAGGCCATCAACCTGAAAGGGTGGGACACCACCACTTAACATACCCTGTAACTCTTCTGATGTCAAGTCTCGTACACCCAAATACCTCTCCGCTGCCACCACAACCTCAATTTTCTGCGACTTACGTTCCATCTCTGCAGTACAGTTGATAACCATAAATGCTATAAAGTTCAATCTTACTGAAACATATATCACTTGTTTGCCTAGCGCTCTGTACTAGTACATATCTAGTACTCACAACACTCCTCTCAGGATCCCTCCCCCTTGACCCATCTTCCTCTACTTTCTTCACTGCCTCAGCATTTGACAACTTCTGCACTACTCTAACCCTGGAAATCTCAACCTGCCTCTCTGCACAGGACATTTCTGATCCTCAACCCCATTGGCACCCCTGCAATTAACACATACTACTACTTCATACTACATTCCTTTGTCTCATGCCCTTCTGCATACTTCCCACACCTAGAAACCTCCCTCCTACACACTGCTGCCACATGCCCATATTATTGACACCTGTACTTTAAGTAGTAATGAGTGACAAATTGGGACATTTCACTACTGGTGAACACTACATATTTCCCACTCAAATCACTACATAATTCTTCCTTAATGACCACTGTGTAACCCACATTCTCTATTGAATTACTACACAATGCCTACACATTACTGCCATATGCCTACTCAATCCCGATTGAATTACTATTGCTATCTGTGTGTGCAGTGTTGTGCCACTGCTGATCACTACCAAATTGCTTCGGATCCTTTTTCATTTTCTACATACAGTGCATTTGGAAAGTATTCAGACCCCTTGACTTTTTCCACATTTTGTTACGTTAGAGCCTTATTCTAAGGACATGATTTGGAAAGGCACACACCTGTCTATATAAGGTCCCACAGTTTACAGTTCATGTCAGAGCAAAACAATTCCTCAGTCTTGAACGTCCCCAAGAACAGTAGCCTCCATCACTCTTAAATGGATGAAGTTTGGAACTACCAAGACTCTTTCTAGAGCTGGCCGCCCAGGCCAAACTGAGCTATTGAGGGAGAAGGACCTTGGTCAGGGAGGTGACCAAGAACCCGATGGTCACTCTGACAGAGCTCCAGAGTTCCTCTGTGGAGCTGGGAGAACCTTCCAGAAGGACAACCATCTCTGCAGCAATCCACCAATCAGGCCATTATGGTAGAGAAGCCAGGCGGAAGCCTCTCCTCAGTAAAAGGCACAGTCCACTTGAAGTTTGTCAAAAGGCACCTAAAGGACTCTCAGACCACGAGAAACAAGATTCCCTGGTCCAAGATTAAACTATTTGGCCTGAATGCCGAGCGTCACATCTGGAGGAAACCAGGCACCATCCCTACGGTGAAGCATGGTGGTGGCAGCATCATGATGTGGGAAAGTTTTTCAGCGGCAGGGACTCGGACGCTACTCAGGATCGAGGCAAAGATGAACGGAGAAAAATACAGAGAGATCCTTGATGAAAACCTGCTCCAGAGCGCTCAGGACCTCAAGACTGGGGTGAAGGTTCACTTTCCAACAGGACAAGGACCTTAAGCACACAGCCAAGACAAGATAATAGTGGCTTCAGGACAAGTCTCTGAATGTCCTTGTGAAGCCCAGCCAGAGCACTGACTTGAACCCGATCGATCGAACATCTCTGGAGAGACCTGAAATAGCTGTCCAGCAACGCTTCCCATCCAATCTGACAGAGCTTGAGAGGATCTACAGAGAAGAATGGGAGAAACTTCCCAAATACAGGTGTGCCAAACTTGTGGCATCATACCCAAGAAGTCTGGAGGCTGTAATCACTGCCAAAGATGCTTCAACAAAGTACTGAGTGAAGGGTCTGAATACTTACGTAGTAGTTTGTTTTTCTTTATACATTTGCTCAATTTTCTAAAAACCTGTTTTTGCTATGTCATTATGGGGTATTGTGTGTAGATTGATGGGGGGAAAAAATATTTTATCAATTTTAGAGTAAAGCTGTTAAGGAACAAAATGTGAAAAAGTTAAGGGATCTGAATACTTTCCGAATGCGCTGTAAACCCTTTTGTATTAATATTGAAAAATGACACATTTATTACTTTTTGCCTAATAAAAATGTACTATTGACATCTTGTGTCACTACAAGACTAGTGCACATGTTATACCCCTCAAGTTTCTAACTGTAGTTATATAATTAAACCATAAATAATAAGCTTATAAACTTAATTAAAAATTTTATATTTTATCAAATGAATTACATATTTATACATTTTTATTAATCCCGTTGTATTTGTATTCATTATGGATCCCCATTAGCTGCTGCCAAGGTAGCAGCTACTCTTCCTGTGATCCATTAAAACTAAGGCAGTTTGTACAATTACAAAAAAATATTACAGTGCCTTGCAAAAGTATTCCCCCCCTTGGCATTTTTCCTACTTTGTTGCATTACAACCTGTAATTTAAATAGAGCAAATTAAGATGACTAAACTGCTTGGAGTAACCATGTATTGTGGAGTGGCCTAGCCAGTCTCCAGATCTCAACCCCATAGAAAATCTTTGGAGGGAGTTGAAAGTCCGTGTTGCCCAGCAACAGCCCCAAAACATCACTGCTCTAGAGGAGATCTGCATGGAGGAATGGGCCAAAATACCAGCAACAGTGTGTGAAAACCTTGTGAAGACTTACGGAAAACGTTTGACCTCTGTCATTGCCAACAAAGGGTATTGAGATAAACTTTTGTTATTGACCAAATACTTATTTTCCACCATAATTTGCAAATAAATTCATTAGAAATCCTACAATGTGATTTTCTGGATTTCTTTTCTCATTTTGTCTGTCATAGTTGAAGTGTACCTATGATGAAAATTACAGGTCTCTCGTCTTTTTAAGTGGGAGAACTTGCACAATTGGTGGCTGACTAAATACTTTTTTTGCCCCACTGTATACACCTGTTCTGAAAGGCCCCCAAGTTTGCAACCCCACTAAGCAAGGGGCACAACCAAGCAAGTGGCACCATGAAGTCCAAGGAGCTCTCCAAACAGGTCAGGCACCACAACATACCTGCCAAGAGAGGGCCGCCCACCAAATCTCACAGACCAGGCAAGGAGGGTATTAGTCAGAGAGGCAACAAAGAGACCAAAGATAATCCTGAAGGAGCTGTAAAACTCCACAGCTGTAACGGTCGTCGTCTGATGAGGAAGAATCAGACCAAAGCGCAGAGTGGTAAGTGTTCATGATTTTTTAAAACTGAACACTAGAACAAAATAACAAAGTGAATAAACGAAACCGTCCTGTCAGGTGCATAACACTAAACAGAAAACAACTACCCACAAAACATAGGTGGGAAAAAGCTACCCAAGTATGGTTCCCAATCAGAGACAACGATAGTCAGCTGTCCCTGACTGAGAACCATACCCGGCCAAAATAAAGAAATACAAAACATAGAAAAAATAACATAGAATGCCCACCCCAAATCATACCCTGACCAAACCAAAATAGAGACATAAAAAGCTCTCCAAGGTCAGGGCGTGACAACAGCAGAGATTGGAGTATCTGTCCATAGGACCACTTTAAGCCGTACACTCCACAGAGCTGGGCTTTACAGAAGAGTGTCCAGAAAAATGCCATTGCTTAAAGAAAAAAATAAGCAAACACGTATGGTGTCTGCCAAAAGGCATGTGGGAAACTCCCCAAACATATGGAAGAAGGTTCTCTGGTTAGATGAGACTAAAATTTAGCTTTTTGGCAATCAAGGAAAACGCTATGTCTGGTGCAAACCCAGCACCTCGCATCACCCCAGAATCTCATCCCCACAGTGAAGCATGGTGGTGGCAGCATCATGCTGTGGGTATGTTTTTCATCGGCAGGGACTGGGAAACTGGTCAGAATTGAAGGAATGATGGATGGTGCTAAATACAATACAGGGAAATTCTTGAGGGGAACCTGTTTTCACTCTTCAGTAAATTTGAGACTGGGATGGAGATTCACCTTCCAGCAGGACAATGACCCTAAGCATATTGCTAAAGCAACACTCAAGTGATTTAAGGGGAAACATTTAAATGTCTTGGAATGGCCTAGTCAAAGCCTAGACCTCAATCAATTGAAAATATGTGGTAAGACATAAATATTGCTGTACCAGAACCCATCCAACTTGAAGGAGCTGGAGCAGTTTTGTCTTGAAGAATGGGCAAAAATCCCAGTGGCTAGATGTGCCAAGCTTATAGAGACATACCCCAAGAGACTTGCAGTTGTAATTGCTGCAAAAGGTGGCTCTACAAAGTATTGACTTTGGGGGTGAATAGTTAGGCATGCTCAAGTTTTTTGTTTTTTTGTCTTATTTCTTGATTGTTCAAAATGGTAGGCATGTTGTGTAAATTAAATTATACAAACCTCCCAAAAATCTATTTGAATTCCAAGTTGTAAGGCAACAAAATAGGAAAAATGGCATGGGGATGAATACTTTCACAAGCCACTGTGCAATACATTCACAATCCCCTACTTCACAACCACCACATATCTACAGTACA
Source organism: Oncorhynchus gorbuscha (assembly GCF_021184085.1). Classification (NCBI taxonomy): domain Eukaryota; kingdom Metazoa; phylum Chordata; class Actinopteri; order Salmoniformes; family Salmonidae; genus Oncorhynchus; species Oncorhynchus gorbuscha. The sequence continues at coordinate 44,183,030 of NC_060191.1, read as the reverse complement.
AAATCCATGTATACGTGTGTATAATGCGTATGTTATCGTGTGTGTGCGTATGTATGTATGTGTCTGTGCCTATGTTTGTGTTGCTTCACAGTCCCCGCTGTTCCATAAGGTGTTTTTTAAATCTGTTTTTTTAAATCTGATTTTACTGAATGAGTTACTTGATGTGGAATAGAGTTCCATGTAGTCATGGCTCTATGTAGTACTGTGCGCCTTCCATTGTCTGTTCTGGACTTGGGGACTGTGAAGAGACCTCTTGTGGCATGTCTTGTGGGGCAGTCATGGGTGTCCGAGCTGTGCGCCAGTAGTGCAAACAGACAGCTCGGGGTATTCAACATGTCTCAACACCTCTCATGAATACAAGCAGGGATGAAGTCAATCTCTCCTCCACTTTGAGCCAGGAGAGATTGACATGCATATTATTAATATTAGCTCTCTGTGTACATCCAGGGGCCAGCCGTGCTGCCCTGTTCTGAACCAATTGCAATTTTCCTAAGTCCTTTTTTGTGCCAACTGACCACACGACTGAACAGTAGTCCAGGTAAGAGAAAACTAGGGCTTGTAGGACCTGCATTGTTGACAGGGCTGTCAAGAAGATAGAGCATTGCCTTATCATGGACATACTTCTCCCCATCATAGCTACTATTGTATCAATATGTTTTGACAATGACAGTTTACAATCCAGGGTAATTTCAAGCAGTTTAGTCATCTCAATTTGCCCAATTTCCACATGATTTATTACAAGATTTAGTTGAGGTTTAAGGTTTAGTGAATGATTTGTCCCCAATTTGTATTGTCCCATTTGTATACAAGCACATACTTATTAGCTAGCATGACGAAAACAGAGGCTACATAGCTACATTTCAATGGAGCTAAAAAACAGCTAGGCTAATACTTTACATTTACATTTCTATTAAAACGGATAACGGCTAAGACCATTTTGGCCAACAATCTTTTTGAGGTAGCAAAAAGTGATATAATCAGCTAAATAACAGCATAAAAAGTGTTCATAAAACATCAAGGATAGTTAAACATACAGCACAAGGCCTATGAAAGACTGCATGGTGAAGGATGGAAGATGATTACATACAGGATTGTCAAATGTTATCACGGAAACAACAAAAATAAAATAATTGAATATTATGCAAGCTTTATGCAACATATTTTTGAGTGAGAACCCAATACACCTCTTTGTTCGGGTCATTTTTCTCTGCCACACACATTTGAACTTGCTGCTCGCCGCCCGTGTTGCCGCAAGAGTTTAAGACTTTTCATAAACTGTAGGGGGCTTCGCCAGGTTTTGCAGCTCCCTGCGTGTAAGGCCCTTAACACATAGTCCAACTGGGACTTGAACACGGATCTCTGTCAGTCTAACACCTTAACCGTAACACCAAGAGGTCCAAACCCGTTGACAAGGTTGCTTTGTAGTCTACTAGGCCTCTAGTAACACTAGTTTTCTTAGCCTATCATATTATGTAGCCAACCCACTGGGCACAACCGTCAATTCAACATCTATTTCACATTGGTTCAACGTCATTTCATTGAAATGACGTGAAAACAACATTGATTCAACCAGTGTGCCCAGCGGGAAGCCTACTGGCATCGAGTTGAATTGCCCTAAGAATGCATGAGCAGAATCCATGAGCTGTGCCCCAAAATATTTTGTTTGGAAATGACAATGGAAAAAAAATATGAATTAGCTATAATTTCTGCAGGCACAGCTGCAGGTTCATCTCTGAATATTTTATTGTTAAACTGTAATCAAGAGTCTGCACACACAGTTCTGGACCATTCTATTAGATGATACTGGAGATAGCCTCTGAATTTTTTTGTTTGGATGAGGATCATGCTGTCAAAAAGCTCCTTTCATATAGGCTACGGTACCTCTGAAAGCTAGCTGATCAACTATTTGCATGTAATACAATAATCCCATAAATGCTAGCCAGAAGAACACAAATTATGGACCAAGGATCATTTAAAACACACTTTCATTGTCTGGTGTGTATGTCCATCTAATAGTAAGATTGAACAATGTGTGTAGTGTGCACATATTTGTATTTTTATTCTCTGTGTTTAAACCAGAAGACTGCAGTGGAAGGAGAAGCAGACCCGTTGTAGGTCAAACATAGCTAAAGTGGGTCTTTAACTTTCCAAAACGGGTAACAAAAGAGACAACTCAATGTTTACTGCATATAGTAAAATGTGATGTATTTGACCATTTTATTGTAGACATAAATCTCAAAGACAGCAGCATTTGAAAATGTTATAATTTCAGGTCCAAGGTAAAAACTTACAAATAAATAGCTTTAAAAGGAAGCTACAATAATAATAATATAGTATGGTCCTTCACTGAAGGTATAACATATTTAGCCTTTTTGTTTTATGACATACAAACTGGAATGAGAAATCAAACATATACAGACATCTGGCAAACAATAGAGCATTCATCCCATTATGAATAATATATATTTTTAAATCAACTATGAAATTATTACAAACAAAGGACTTGTTCTTTATGCAAATTATTTTTGATGCACCATAATATACCATTTCACACATGTGTTTATATTGAATTTGGTTGTACTTACAATTCCTTTAAAAACACTACATAAAAAGTACAGAACAGTGGAAAAAAAATCCCCGTTACACTGATTTGCCTCAGATCAGATTCCTGACCATGGTCTGCTAAAACTAAATTTTACACAAAGAGTGTGTACACTCATTTTAGGAACCCTAAAATGTCTGTTTCATTCTTACCACTAATTAATGCTGGTTGCTTTTTTGTTACAAAGTATATTATTTGATTTAATGTCTGTCAATGTCTAATCTCGAAAACCCAAAACTAAAATGTTGCTTAATTGCATCAGATTGTTACGTTGTCTGCCCACCAGAGATTAGTCAATGGCAGACCTAATCACCTGTACCATTTGAATGATTATGGGTGAATTTACATTTTCATCTTTAAGCATATCAGTTCCACAAATCATTAATCAGCAATAAGATAGCAGATAGATTCTTTGACACATTTTTTACAGGCAGTTAACATAATCTCACATTTAGAAAAATACTTGTTTTTCCCAAGGAAATTAAACAAAAGAGCAAACCACAAGCAAGGTATCCACAAGCAAGGTATCCATAAGCAAGGTATTCACAAGCAAGGTATCCATAAGCAAGGTATCTATAAGCAAGGTATTTACAAGCAAGGTATCCATAAGCAAGGTATTCACAAGCAAGGTATTTTACAAAGTTTTCCATCTTGTCCACCTAATCAACTGTTTTACACAAACCCTTTTTACTCAAAAATAATACGCACTGTAAGTCATTGTCTTGCAATGATAATGTCACATGTTATGGTAGGAATAGTATGCCTTTAGACTAACTATTATTATTATATTATAACTTTATTAGCCCAGTTCATTTATTGGCTCTGAGTCTCTGACTGTATAGTTCTGGGTTATATGCTGGAAAATTGAGGTATATTTAACAGCAATGGTGTTTGTCAGTAGGTTTTATGCCAAGTAATTGCTTTTAGGAGAGAATAATATTTTGCACACAGTACCTTTGTCTATTTAAAAAAAACACATGTACATCCTGAGGTAGCTAGATCTCTATTGGTTCAAACTTCTCTAGTGGTTGTCCTATGTCCTATGACTTGTCTGGGTTAGTTAGTGCACTCTTAATTTCCAAACTAGGGTTTCCCTGCTTTTCTCTAAAGCACGGTCGGGTCGGTTAAGAATCCACTACACTACCCCTCCCAAAGTTTTCTCTGTCTTCATGTCTCCTCGCTAGCACTCTTGGTAAACACACTCTCCCGACACTGGCGCAGGTTGCTTGTTAGCGTCACACTTCTCCGACTCGACAGTCTTGCCGGTGTAGTCTATACAGACAACACTGCGTCGGCGTTCCCCCTGGCCACAAGTTCGTGAACAGGATGACCAAGGCCCCATTTGCCAGATGGGGCATGGCAGATCAGCACAGGGTCTGATATCTGTGGGTTTCAGGTCCTTATCGCAGGTATTGGAATGGAAACCAGCGTTGTCTCTGCATTCAACGTTCCTTCGGGACCACCCGGAGCTGCAACTCTTGGAGCACTCTGACCATTTTCCCAAATGCCACTGGGGCACACCGAAAGCCTGGATCATATGCAACGAAGCCTTTTTCTCTTTGGATTTAGTGAAAGACACATCTTTGGGGATAAAGAATGTGTATTTGACCTTGGGTGGAAATGCCTCCCCAGCAGTGGCCAGCAACTGGATGGTGATGGCCTCCCTCAGTTGTCTGAAGCTCTGGATTCTCTCCAAGGTGGTGGACGAGCCACTGTACTTCAGCACAGCCCCGAGAACAGGGATATCCTGCTCCACCGTGGACACAGAGAAGTTACCATTCAGTATGTAGCCACCGCTCTCTCGCTTGACCGCCAGGTAGTTTCCATCGTGTGTGATGTTTCTATGGCTACGCTGTTTGATGTCAATATTGGTAGCCCCGACAGGAATGGTCACAATGTCGCTGTATCCGTAACTGAAAGAAAGAAGCTAAATGTCTCATTACAGCTGTAATCACATCAGCAGCACAAAAGAGAATCAACCAATAATGCTTTCTAAATATGAATGTTATTTTTTCTGGCTCATAATAAGATGATAATGGCTAAGACATTAGGGTCATAAATGATTGTTACCATAATTGCAATTGGAATATTTAGGTGTACTCACGTGACTTTGTTGTATGAACCAGTGATCTTCCTGCAACTGAGGCCATCCCCACCACACAAGCCACACTTGTCAAGCCTCTTGTTTGAGCCGATCTCTTGGTCACAGCCCGCCTTGACACATTGGCCTTGTACACAGAGAGACGTAGTGTCGGGACCACATGTCGTGCCGTCGATAACCTATGGACCACAAATGCAAACTTAAGGTCTCAATTGACTTAACACTGTGATTCACCACAAACAGTGAAGGCAAGCTGTAAAATATTTATTTACAGTGGCCAACATTCTACAGATGATTTTTAGTGAACGTACCTTGGCTTCAAAGACTTTGAATTCACTGCTGCCTTTGGCCCGGCAGAAGAGTTTACATCTGTCCCGGGGCGACACACCAGCGTACTTTGGAATCCATTGCTTCATGTTCCCAAGAATGTCCAGATAGTTGAAGCTGTTGTACTTCTCACACTGCTCCTCTCTAAAACTCTTCCCTAAGGTTGGAGAAATGACAAAGGGGGAAAAAATTATCCATCAAACTAATATCAAAGCAGAGACATTTATTGAAAAATCTAGGTTTAAAAACACCACTATAGCTCACCACTATATGAATGAAAGGAAATTCTGTAGTGCAAGTGCCTAGACAAAATATGGCTCACCATTTTCCTCACACGTCTGGGGGTTGCAGGATTGGTACTGGACTCTCTGGCCCTCACAGTACTTGCCGCCCTTCTGGGGCACGGGATCTGTGCACTCCCTGTAGGAGAACTCCACACCCCCTCCACATGTCCTGGAGCACTGTTGCCATGGTCCCCAAGCACCCCAGCCGCCATCCACAACCACCTGTGGTAAAGCCAAAACGAAACAGAGTGAGTACTGAGTGCCATGATAACATCAGCCGTCCAACTCAACCACAGTCTAGGCTGAGGCGTCTCTTGGCATGTCATGACCTGGGTAAATCTGTCCGTCAGTGTGGCACGCTTCTGCTGTCTCCCACATTCCTGTTCTATGTGTCACCACTTGCAGAACCCGTGGCACACTTGGCAAGACTAAAGTGTGTGTGTGTGTGTGTGTGTGTGTGTGTGTGTGTGTGTGTGTGTGTGTGTGTGTGTGTGTGTGTGTGTGTGTGTGTGTGTGTGTGTGTGTGTGTGTGTGTGTGTGTGTGTGTGTGTGTGTGTGTGTGTGTGTGTGTGTGTGTGTTTTCACAAGCTTTTACTAGTGGGTGAGCAAAAAGTATATTAACTGCCAGCATGTCAATTTATAAATCAAGTTTATTGACACATGCTACAGAGCTTGTACTCTCAGAAGTACGGTCTTCCTTACAAAGCAGGAAGGAAATACTGTCACAGAGAAATGAATCCACATATAGTAACATATAATAATGGGAATTGATGGGAAATGATGTAAATATATCACTAGCCACTTTAAACAATGCTACCTTATATAATGTTACTTACCCTACATTATTCATCTCATATGCATATGTATATACTGTACTCTACATCATCGACTGCATCCTTATGTAACACATGTATCACTAGCCACTTTAACTATGCCACTTTGTTTACTTTGTCTACACACTCATCTCATATGTATATACTGTACTCGATACCATCTACTGTATGCTGCTCTGTACCATCACTCATTCATATATCCTTATGTACATGTTCCTTATCCCCTTATACTGTGTATAAGACAGTTTTGGAATTGTTAGTTAGATTACTTGTTGGTTATCACTGCATTGTCGGAACTAGAAGCACAAGCATTTCGCTACACTCGCATTAACATCTGCTAACCATGTGTATGTGACAAATAAAATTTGATTTGATTTGATTTTGATTTAACTAACAAGGCATTCTGAGACAGAGTTTGTCAAAATGCAATACTACAAGACCAAATATAGATATTTCTTTCTCCCCTTTTCTAAGAAAAACTAGGGCTTACCTTTGGCTGCATGACCTCGTGGGCTGCCATGCATGCACCGTGCAGACAGCTCCTGTTGGTGGCGCACGTGGTGCCATCCGCCCAGTGAAGGCTGCCATTATTGGTGGTGCAGTGGGGCTTGCCCTCCTCCCTGCACCACAGCTGGCTGCAGACATCACTGTCAGAGGTGTTGGGGCAGTGCACAAACTCCTCCCCAAACATCTGCTGACACTGGCGGTCGAGGCTGTATGTGGTGCCTGGGAGTTCACTGGGTAACGGTAAGATGCTCTCCGGTGGATCCAAGAGGCAGTCGCCTGTGATTGAACACACGAGAGTTCTGTTTTTTAAATGTTTTAAATCAACAGGTTGTATAATGTGGAGACTTGACAGTGACAGAAGCTGACTTTGTTGGGAGTCCTCACACAATCACATTTTGGACAGTTGGTGAAGCTTCTCAGACCCATGATCTCTTATTTGGATAGATATTCAATGAGCTTTAGTTTGATGTTGCTCTTGACCCGGTGATCAGACCACTTTCTTAGCCACATACACTCTCTTTGGAATCACTGACTAACTGATAAAGAACATATTATTTGCTCACACCAGCTGTTACTTTTGGCTTGTGAGAACCGAAACCTTCTCTGTATGTATGACTCAGAGGAACGGAAGGTCTTGATTAAATGTTACAAAATAATATGAATCTCTTCAAATAACAAACAGTGCCATTCACGCCCAATTTCAGATATACAGTGCCTTGCGAAAGTATTCGGCCCCCTTGAACTTTGTGACCTTTTGCCACATTTCAGGTTTCAAACATAAAGGTATAAAACTGTATTTTTTGTGAAGAATCAACAACAAGTGGGACACAATCATGAAGTGGAACGACATTTATTGGATATTTCAAACTTTTGTAACAAATCAAAAACTGAAAAATTGGGCGTGCAAAATTATTCAGCCCACAAAATTATTCAGCCCCTTTACTTTCAGTGCAGCAAACTCTCTCCAGAAGTTCAGTGAGGATCTCTGAATGATTCAATGTTGACCTAAATGACTAATGATGATAAATACAATCCACCTGTGTGTAATCAAGTGTCTGTATAAATGCACCTGCACTGTGATAGTCTCAGAGGTCCGTTAAAAGTGCAGAGAGCATCATGAAGAACAAGGAACACACCAGGCAGGTCTGAGATACTGTTGTGAAGAAGTTTAAAGCCGGATTTGGATACAAAAAGATTTCCCAAGCTTTAAACAAGGAGCACTGGGCAAGCGATAATATTGAAATGGAAAGAGTATCAGACCACTGCAAATCTACCAAGACCTGGCCATCCCTCTAAACTTTCAGCTCATACAAGGAGAAGACTGATCAGAGATGCAGCCAAGAAGCCCATGATCACTCTGGATGAACTGCAGAGATCTACAGCTGAGGTGGGACACTCTGTCCATAGGACGACAATCAGTCGTATATTGCACAAATCTGGCCTTTATGGAAGAGTGGCAAGAAGAAAGCCATTTCTTAAACATATCCATAAAAAGTGTTGTTTAAAGTTTGCCACAAGCCACCTGGGAGACATACCAAACATGTGGAAGAAGGGGCTCTGGTCAGATGAAACCAAAATTGAACTTTTTGGCAACAATGCAAAACGTTATGTTTGGCGTAAAAGCAACACAGCTCATCACCCTGAACACACCATCCCCACTGTCAAACATGGTGGTGGCAGCATCATGGTTTGGGCCTGCTTTTCTTCAGCAGGGACAGGGAAGATGGTTAAAATTGATGGGAAGATGGATGGAGCCAAATACTGGACCATTCTGGAAGAAAACCTGATGGAGTCTGCAAAAGACCTGAGACTGGGACGGAGATTTGTCTTCCAACAAGACAATGATCCAAAACATAAAGCAAAATCTACAATGGAATGGTTCAAAAATAAACATATCCAGGTGTTAGAATGGCCAAGTCAAAGTCCAGACCTGAATCCAATCGAGAATCTGTGGAAAGAACTGAAAACTGCTGTTCACAAATGCTCTCCATCCAACCTCACTGAGCTCGAGCTGTTTTGCAAGGAGGAATGGGAAAAAATGTCAGTCTCTCGATGTGCAAAACTGATAGAGACATACCCCAAGCGACTTACAGCTGTAATCACAGCAAAAGGTGGCGCTACAAAGTATTAACTTAAGGGGCTGAATAATTTTGCATGCCCAATTTTTCAGTTTTTGATTTGTTTAAAAAGTTTGAAATATCTAATAAATGTCGTTCCATTTCATGATTGTGTCCCACTTGTTGTTGATTCTTCACAAAAAAATACAGTTTTATATCTTTATGTTTGAAGCCTGAAATGTGGCAAAAGGTCACAAAGTTCAAGGGGGCCGAATACTTTCGCAAGGCACTGTAAGTAGTAACCACAAACAATTTGTCAGACAATTTCTAAATTCCTTAGGATGTCTCCAATTTATCTCCATTTTGAGATATATTAGTGCATATTTTAGTGACTCTTTTGCATATAAGCAAACCTGCGGTGAGAAACTACAGGTGGAGTTAACATTGTGAACACGTGTGAAGCCTGCAGGTATAATGCTTTGTAACTTGTTATAAGCATTATGAGCCTTTGGAATGGCTTACAATAAGTAACTTCTACTGGAAGTATTCATTGTCCTTGTCAGAGGCCATCATTTCTTTAAGCGGGTAGATGTTATCAAAGAAAATACAGAAGTGAAAACTGGGCCCTCATTACAGAGTGGTTTGAACTAGAAGGCTCTAGTAAAAAGAGACCTAGAAGGCTTTTGTAAAAATGGATCTACCAGCAACTGCTGAGTTTTAAAACAATGTATGTGATTTCATTCAGGTCCAGCCTACTGACCTCAACACACAGTGTTCATATGTTGTGATATACATGCAGTAGAATTTAAAATTTTAATTAAAAAAAAAAAGTATAATAGTTGTAAAAAAATGACTGTAATATCAAATCATTTAAAAGCTTTTAATAAAAATAAACACTTTAACACTTTCCTCATAGAAAGTGCTACCAAATATGTTTCCTTTGCCTACATCAGAGTTGTCAGTGTTGTTTATCAGCATGACATACCGTGTCCGTTGTCAAAGAACTCTGTGATGTAGAGAGCGCTGCAAGGGGACCAGGGGAAGGTTTTGTTGAGGTGAATGAACAGAGGGGCCATCATGTGATGGCCGCCCAGATTCCCAAACATCCTCTCGCAATTCTTGGAGTCGTCGTGTGGCATACTCAGCACGTGGCCTAAAGCAGAACAATACCATTCAAATTAAATTAATACTATTTAAGGTATGCTATGGAAGTAAAGTTGCTAATAGTTTACATCTACTTTAGGTTTGGGGGTCGACTGTATGGTTCATATCAAGTTCGTATCTCATTAAACCACACAATTATTAGTTGTAGGCTAACCCACTTTTGCATAAGCTTTCGGCTCAAGGGTGTGCCCCTTTCTGTACAAATGAAGTTATTTGTGGACAATATTTCTGTACATTTAGCAGACCCTTTTCGACAAGAGGCTAAATGTATGTAGACCTATAGTAGCTTTATATATGGTCAATATGGAAGTTTGAGAAAGTTCAAATTGTTTAATGCACAAGTCATACCAAGTTCATGGGCAGCAGTGAAAGCTGCTTGAAGTCCATTGTCCTCAATGACAGAGCAACTCCTTTTTGGATCGCACGCAGTTCCCACATCAGCAACCCCTAGGGTGTCACAACTCTGATGTCCACAAATATCCTGGAAGACAGACAGCAGCGGTTTCAAACAGTGAATCTTTAGACAGCATTTCTATTTGTCCCTGGTTGTTTTTTTTCTCTTTTCACTTGAGAGCTAATGCCAAAAAAAACGTGTTTGTCAATGTTTCCGTCATAAAATGAAGCAAATAAATATTCCTGGCAGACAGAAGCAGATCTATGATGTGGGGAAATTAATAGTGTGGTATTAGATATATATTTCAACGACATGCCTCAACATTTTCCCTTCACATGTCAGGCTCACTCTCTGCGACTGAGATAAATGTTTCCTGGGGCCTATGACCCAAACCACAAGACATAACCGTACATGATTCAAAGGACATCTGGACTCAGAGTGACATGCTGAATTCAACTCAGCGCGTGTACACCTTGTTTTGCAGAAGCATAGCTCACTGGAGACCGCGTGTGCAAACTACTTCCAATTTAAGTCTCAAGTTTTGGGGTTTCTCTTATGGCGAGGCATGTGGCACACATTCTTCGGCAGGTCAAATTCAGGGCAGCGACATTACACTCTGGCCATTTTAAGGGATGTCATCATCACTCAAGGCTGATTTGTAGCAATTCTTTAAAAAATACCTCATATGAGACCATTCTGCCCTATGCTGTGTGTTTTGAAGCTCATCCAATCTGATTCAGCCAATTGTATTTCATTGGAGGATACATAATCAAATATATCACTGTTTGCTTACATTATTTCATTAACTCTCCAAACCATATGGTAACATCATTATGGAATAAGGGGTTAGGGAGATCCTGTGACATTGATGTAATGTGTGACAGTATACATATGGGACAGGCAGTGCTCACCTCTCGGGTGAAAAGTAGAGCAGTGTCGTAGTGCTCAGGATGCCTCTGGCTGGCTGGGTTGAACTGTTGTTGCCAGGCACAGAAATTGCGCAGAGCGACTCCCCCGTTATTGGAGAGTGACGGTCCAACCTCCTCGTCTTCCACCACCACCATCTTCACCACCACCATGTGGACAGAGTTCTTGATACTGGGATGTTTGTAAAGCTGGGCAGCCATTGAGACCAAGGTCAGGATATAGTGCTGGAGCAAGGGAGGACAACCGGCATTAGGGAGGCTTACAAGGCAACACTGGTGGTGATGATTTAGGCTAAAACTGGGGGGGGGGGGGGGGGGGGGGACTAAGTGAGTGAAATAACGAAGTAAACACACATGTTTTTCCCCCGTTTAAAAAAATAAAAAAGTAAGTATCTTTAGAAATGTCTAATGCTCATGCTCTTTATCACTTGCATGACCCCAAAATTGTTTAATGGTGATCATTTAGATGCTAAGTCATAATGAATGCGGAACGAAATTACTGCCAAAGCATCAGTCTCCTGCCTGACCTTATCAGAGGTTTCCCAGTCCCATCATTACTCTCTACGCACTCTTCCTTTTAAAATGATCTCATTACTTCAACTTAGTTACCGCCATGCATATCAGCTAATCAGAAAGTGTGGAGAGCCTAGTCTTGCATGACAGAGCAGATCAGAAACATTGTTTCTGCACCCAAAATATAGGCTATAATTATTTTCAATTGAAACAGAAACTAGTTTTTCCATAAAACATTTTGGCTGTGGGTGTTTTCGCATTGGGGGTTGGATTAAATGCAATAAAATTAATTAGTCAACGTAGCGCTATATGAATCGAATATATCCTACCTGTATCTCATCTCCATAGAAATGTGTCATGGACGAGTCTGCAACCACCAGCGTCTCAATAAATCGTGGTGCTGATACAAAGCGTTTCCCTCGTAATTGTCTCTCGGGATCTTTTTCATCGTGAATAAAACTGTTCATGTCAGCTTTTACACGACTCTCCTCACTCAGTTGATCAAATGCAGTTTGAGTGTCATGTGGTGCTTCTGTGGGTGTCGTCCTTTTGATACAATGTAACTGTTCAGTGGACCTCTCCCTTCTCCCTGAGCCGAGCACTTTGGGCTCAATTAAATACTCATCCCCGTCTGTAACAAACGATCCAAGGATGCCATAACAGAGACTGACCGCAACAACAGAATCTTGGTTGGAGTTCACAGTCCCCGAGTAAAAACAGCTTCTCAAATGTCTTTCCATCTCTTCAGTCTTGTTTATCAAGTTGTGAAAGTCCGTTTCAGTCTCAGAAGTTTCTCTGCCATGGGCACCTGAGGCGCTGCGTAAAGTGTGGAGATCGTTTGCTTTGATGCGTTGAATTGTCAGTGTAGTAGATAAGAAACTGTTATCCGGATTTAAATTCAAAGTGAAATCTCGGCCAAAGGCACTGAGTCTAAATCTCGGCTGTTCTTCACTTCGTTTCCAAAAACGACCACTGCTTCTTCCATTTAACCTGACAGGTACAATTTCCTCGGAATCAAACAATTTAGAAAGTGATTTGTCGATTACGCACAGGACTAGTAAAACGAAACACCTATTTGAACACATATTCTGCAATGGAAATTGCACAACAAAATAAAAAATAAAACAAAAACAACTTTTCAACCAAAATTCCGGACCAAGCCCATACGCAGCTGTACTCGTCAATAGTTAGTGTCTGTAGTCGGTAGAAAATCTCGAGTCACTAAACTATTTTTAGTCTTAGGGACCTCACAACTAAAATATTTTTTTTCATCAGTATAATGTGACAAAAACCCACTGCTGTATAGTCAGTCTGTGTCGAGAATGTTTGATATTTTTAGTTTAATTGTGTGATCTTCATGCTATTATAGCGGAGTTCAAATACTGTTCTACCACTCGGCAGCACCACTGAATACTAGGAGTAGCGGAGGTATTTATACTTTCTTGTATACCACTCGTTGCCTCAAATTCTCCTCCCACTCGTACCTCATGAGAAACTATTGGATAAAACGGATCCAATGGAAAGTAAGCGACACTCCCCCCTTCTGAAATAGCTGCATCTTGACAACCCTGCAACGAACATGAACTCGGCATAGGCCTACAGCACAGGACGCTGCAACATGGATACCCATACTGTAATTTAAGGGCTCGGTCAGTTATTTTAAACTTTGAGTGACTGCCAGTGCAGTGGCCCCCAAGCGACTCCCATAAGTAGGCTATAGCATACCCACCCCACCACGGCCATGGTCCCCGTCAGTCGAATAAATCAATGATAAAGAGATGTCATGGAATACATGAGAGAATTGTGTTAAAGAGATAAGACTTATCTTGCGCATCACTGGTCATTCCCGCGCGTAAAGGGAATCTCATTATTTTGTAATCCAATACTACCACCTTGTGGTTGAAAAGCTTCCATAGAACCTTATCTAAACTTTTTTTGTTTTACCTTCATTAAACTAGGCAAGTCAGTTAAGAACACATTCTCATTTTCAATGACGGCCAAGGAACAGTGGGGTAATTGCCTTGTTCAGTGGAAGAACGACATATTTTTTACCTTGTCAGCTCGGGGTTCCGACCTTGCAACTTTTCCTTTACTAGTCCAACGCTCTAACCACTATGCTACCCTTACCTAAACTAACCATCTTTTTATAAAGCGCCAACACGTGTCCCTTTTGCCCTTCATCATAAGAGAGCAACCAATGTCATATAATGTAACAAATGAACGCTGCTTATTAGCTTCGAAGTGGCATTGGCAAAAGGACACATGTTAGCGCTATATAAAGGTTAGGTTCTGAGTAAACATTTCAACCACAAGGCGGTAGTATTGGACCACAAAATAATTAGATGTCATTTACGCGCGGGAATGACCAGAGATGCGCACTCTACTGCAGGCGCAACAGGTGTCGTTCTTTTTTTAAACTATAGCCTAGAGCAGGTTAGACATTGTTGGAAATATTATTAGGCTATTTCTCAATATTTCTTGGGTGTATTTGCATTACGCATGGAGTTTGAACTGTTAGGTCATTAAAGCCTAGTTACCTTGTACGATAATTAGTTTGTATAAGATTATAGTTTAATCAATCGATTAGTTATGCCGGATTAAGTCATATTAGTTTCACCTGAATCTATAACTCACACTGTACAATTGGCACTGTACCAAAAGTGTTACTTTAGTAGGATACTTTGTGGTTGGCGATGAGTGTTCAACCCATTGCGTCAGAGACGCACTTTTGGTTCCGATAGTGGGAGGAGACAGTTCAGCTTGTGCCACATGTGATAATAATATGTGATAATAATATTTAGAGCGCTACAAGTGGCTGCGGTTCAAAGCATAAACCAAGGGGTTAGACCATGTCCAATGAGCTTTTCCAAGGACCTCCCCACATTTCCGTTGACAGTTCCCGATGTTTATAAACATGACTCTAGACTGAGAGTCAAACTCACCAAGTCCAAAGAGCAGGCTGGCCTCAATAGTCTGGTTCAAGATGGGAATCGATCACATCTTTTGGTCTTTCATCCTTTGAGGACGCTCAACTGCGGCTCTGTGACACAGCGCACTGGATCACATGCAGACGTGGTACCACCAAGGACAGTGGCGGATTAATCGATAAGTAATAGTTTTTGCATTGCAAATATGACTACGTTTATTGGCTCTCTGTTTATTTTTATGGATGTCCTATTATATGCAAAATTGAACTATTGCATCGAAATAGATTTTTGCGTACCTGTTCGATTAGACCATAAACATTTAGAAAGACATACTATTCGCCAGACGGAGGAGAGAAAGAATGACCAACTAGTTGTTTTTAAAATAACGGCATTCAGTCAAGAATTTTATCTCAACCTTTTACCGGATTCTACATTTATTTCGCCCAACATCCCTCCTCACAGCGGCTCCTTAGCATCAAATTCCTCTGCAGCCACAGACCTGAGCCACTGCTTCTACTCTGGCGATGTCAATGCAGACCAGGAATCGTATGCTGCACTGAGCCTCTGCAAAGGCTTACAAGGCGCCTTTTCTTACCAGGGCATGGAATATTTCATTAATCAGCTTTCGAACGAGAGGGCGAGAAGAACCCACGTCATACGCCGCCGGGGACGCGACCGGGACTCCAGCGGCAATTCCACCACGAACAGGTGTGGAGTAGGACCTGGTTTGACCCAAAGCATTTCAGGCTCTTTTGAGAAATATAAACACATGAAAGGACTGGAGATGGACAGCCTGACTGAAACTGTATTGAAGAGCTTGGGTAGATCAAAAAGGTTTGCCTCCATCCCTAGGTTTGTGGAGGTTCTTGTCGTGGCTGATGAGTCTATGGCCAAATTTCACGGGGATGACTTGAAACATTACCTGTTGACCCTGATGTCTGTTGCTGCGAAGCTGTACAAGCACCCCAGCATCATGAACTACATAAACATAGTGGTAGTGGGCTTCATGGTGATCAACGAAGCAGAGAAAGGACCCAAGGTTTCCACCAATGCTGCCCTCACTCTACGCAGTTTCTGTTCTTGGCAGAAACATTTAAACAAATACAATGATAAGCACCCTGAATATTGGGACACTGCAGTCCTATTCACCAAACAGGTAAGGAGTGGTAACACGGTGTCAACTCTTTTTGATGTTTGCGTCCATGCAATCATCAATTATTTCCATTTGGGATAATTATCTCATTATGTAAACCAATACACTATCTGCAAATGCAATACTAAGTGTTCTTTTATAGACACATCCCTGTGTGTATGCATGCAGCCTGATAATGCTGAGACAAGGTGGGTTTGGGTGTCAATTCCTCGTCTATTAAGGAAATCAACTAAAATTGCACTTCCAAATTAAACATTTTTACTCAATGCAAAAAAATGAAAACATTGCTTGCAATTGCACAGCTAACAAGCATCACATCTGTCTTGACATCTTAAAAGTCACCCCTCCTTTTTCCTATCATGAATCACGTTGCAGAAGATTTAGCATAACGGTCCACACTATTAGGATCACTGAGCCAAAAAACATGCTCATGGAACAAGATTGAACCGTATGAACAAATATTGTTTCACATCTTTCAGGAAAGTGGGTATAGCCGGTCACCTATTTTCCCATCCTGACCATAGAGATAGATAGAGGACTCATCTTTATATCTGTGCCATTATAGCATCTGTGAAAGCATGGGCAGCACCATTGAGGCTACAACGCATAGGAATCCCCAGTCACTACTTTGACTACTTTAAATTGGCGGAAGCATGGTAGAAGCCCTCAATGGCGCTGCCCATGCTAAAACTGCCTTTTGGTCACTAGATGCCTCTATCATTCTCTATGATCCCAACCTGAGTTGAGAAATGCCACAGGTAGAACAGGCCAGGCAGGGTTTTCACTAGCTCTGGTACAGGGCTTCAGTGCAGCTTGCTAACAGAATTCTCAGTATTAGCACTAACGCCCTGGACCAGAGCTAGGATTTTACACACTCATATGGTGGAATGGGAAGTATCCATTTCTCTGTGATGATCCACTCACTTCCAGCTGTGAGCCTTTAGTCCTGCCTCTCAGCCTGGACTCAGCCAGTCTGTCTGTTTTCCATTAAGCCTAGCTTGGCTGGAAGCAATCTGATGCACTGGTTCTCTTTGAGTGCATAGCAAAATGCATAACATTTCATTCTGAGACTGATTCTGTCCAACTGTGATCAAAGTGGTGTAAAATGATCCCACTTACATGGCGAAGATGCCTTGACGTATACAGTTACCCTGTGGGGATAAAGAGTGTTTATTGACTCTATTGGGGAGGGGGTTATTGAATTGAACATTGTAGGCTAGAGGCATGGTGGTAATGTACTTGTATGAACAATGCAGTTGTATCGGATAAGAATTCTCACACTCAAATCAAATAAACTTGTATTTGAAAGTGTTGTACAATGGTCAAGTACAATACATTTTTATCAGTTCCAATGTCAGACAGACCCCTTGGCACATGGCAGTGGAATTGTTCTTCTCTGACAGCTATAACATTCCCTAAGCATCTTGCGGATTAAAGGGTTAGCTCACTGGGCCAGATTGTTTGCACATCAGAGAGAGAGACAGGGAGAGAGAGAGATAGAGAAATGGGCCCAACCAGAACAATGGACCAGATTGTAAGTGGTTTCTGCTTTAATATCTACCAAAAGATGGTGGACATGCAATGAAATAACAACACACTTATACGCGTAAGACAAATTACATTACACACCTACACATCTCCCCATCTCATCACATTGACCAGATGATCACATTTCATTTGTCTTCTGCAACAGGACTTGTGTGGAGCCACAACCTGTGACACCTTAGGCATGGCAGATGTGGGAACTATGTGTGATCCCAAGAGAAGCTGCTCTGTCATCGAGGATGACGGTCTCCCTTCAGCCTTCACCACTGCTCACGAACTGGGTGAGTGAAGATCACTCTTATTGTGGATTATCGGTATCATTCAGATCAGATCTACCAGAACACTCTAAGTAAAAAGGGTTCCAAAGGGGTTCTCCGGCTGTCCCCATAGGATAACCCTTTTGGTTCCAGGTAGAACCCTTTGGGGTTCCATGTAGAACCCTCTATGGAAAGGGTTCTACATGGATCCCAAAAGTGTTCTACCTAGAACCAAAAGGGTTTTTACCTTGAACAAAAAATGGTTATTCTAAGGGTTCTCCTATACACCAAATCAAATGTTTATAAACAACGTTCTGATTTGGTGTATAGGAGAACCCTTAGAAGAACCATTTTTAGTTAAATCTGTGTAGAGGAAAAGGGTTACAGAAGGATTTTTATGCCTTGAGACCACTGAGTCATGGATTGTGTATGGGTGCCATTCAGAAGGTGAATGTGCAAGACACATAATTTAAGTGACATTGAATGGGGTATAGTAGTATATGCCAGTTGCACCGGTTTGAGTCAAGAACTGCAACGATGCTGAGTTTCTCATGCTCAACAGTTTCCCGTGTGTATCAAGAATGGTCCACTACCCAAAGAACATCCAGCCAATTTGACACAATTGTGGGACGTATTGGAGTCAACATGGGCCAGCATCCCTGTGGAATGTTTTCAACACCTTGTAAAGTCCGTGCCTCGATGAATTGTGGCTGTTCGGAGGGCAAAATGGGGTGCAACTCAATATTAGGAAGGTGTGTATACACATCTAAACTATTAAATGACACACATGGAATCATATAGTAACCAAAAAAAGTGAAAAAACGAATCTAAATATATTTTGAATTTGAGATTCTTCAGTAGCCATCCTTTGCCTTGATGACAACGTTGCAAACTCTTGGCATTCTCTCAACCAGCTTCATGAGATGGTCACCTGGAATGCATTTCAATTAGCAGGTATGCCTGGTTAAAGTTCTTTCCTTAATGCGTTTGAGCCAATCAGTTGTGTTGTGACAAGGTAGGGGTGGTATACAGAAGATAGCTCAAATAAGCAAAGAGAAACAACAGTCCATCATTACTTTAAGACATGAAGGTCAGTCAATGTGGAAAACTTCAAGAACATTAGAAAGTTTCTTCAAGTGCAGTCGCAAAAACCATTAAGAGCTATGATGAAACTGGCTCTCATGAGGACCTCCACAGGAAAGGAAGACCCAGAGTTACCTCTGCTGCAGAGGATAAGTTCATTAGAGTTACCAGCCTCAGAAATTGCAGCCCAAATACATGCTTGACAGAGTTCAAGTAACAGACACATCTCAACATCAACTGTTCAGAGGAGACCGCGTGAATCAGGTCTTCATGTTCGAATTGCTGCAAAGAAACCATTACTAAAGGACACCAATAATAAGAAGAGACTTGCTTGGGGCAAGAAACACGAGCAATGGAGATTAGACTGTTGGAAATCTGTCCTTTGGTCTGATGAGTCCAAATTGAGAATTCTGCCGTGTCTTTGTGAGATGCAGAGTAGGTGAATGGATGATCTCTGCATGTCTGGTTCCCACCGTGAAGCATGGAGGAGGTGTGATGGTGTGGGAGTGCTTTGCTGGTGACACTGTTTCTGATTTAAATAGAACTCAAGGCACACTTAACCAGCATGGCTACCACAGCATTCTGCAGCGATATGCCATCCCATCTGGTTTGTGTTTAGTGGGACTATCATTTGTTTTCAACAGGACAATGACCCAACACACCTACAGCTTGTGTAAGGGCTATTTGACCAAAAAGGAGCATGATGGAGGGCTGCATCAGAAGACCTGGCCTCCACAATCACCCAACCTCAACCCAATTGAGATGGTTTGGGATGAGTTGGACCGCAGAGTGAAGGAAAAGCAGCCAACAAGTGCTCAGCATATGTGGGAACTCCTTCAACACTGTTGGAAAAGCATTCCAGGTGAAGCTGGTTGAGAGGATGCCAAGAGTGTGCAAAGCTGTCATCAAGGCAATGGGTGGCTACTTTGAAGAATCTCAAATATAAAATATATTTTGATTTGTTTAACATTTGTTTGGTTACTACATTATTCCATATGTGTTATTTCGTAGTTTTGATGTCTTCACTATTATTCTTCAATGTAGAAAATACTAAAAATAAAGAAAAACCATTGAATGAGTATGTGTGTCCAAACGTTTGACCGGTACTGTATATAAACAATATCTAAAGAAATCCACACACTCTCACACACATTCCTAGAGTAGATTATACAGTATAAGCAAATCCAATGTAAGACAATGGAGAGTGAGGTATGTTACAGCATTCTTTAGCTCCCTCTCTCACATGTACACACATACCACAGTCTCCCATCCGCACGACACAGGGATTCTTTAGCCAAATAGCCCAGTACTGTACTGCCGACCGTCACATTGTACAGCGCCATATTTTCTGTTTCATCCTACCCAGAGGGTTTTTCATTTTTTCATGGAATAGAAACACCATAATATTAATCTAATTAATTAAGCAAGTACCAATCAAAAGTTTGGACACACCTACTTATTCCAGGATTTTTCTTTATTTTTACTATTTTTTAAAACATATTTACAAGGACAGCCTACTCCTTCCTCCCCGTCGGGGAATTGAACCCCGGTCTCCCGCGTGACCTCCCCGTCTCTGGTAATGCCAATATGGAAGACAATCGAATGCTTCTCAAAGATGCCCTCTGGAGGTCAAATTAGTTTGCATTAACAGAAAAAATGCCTGACAATTATGACATGCCACAGAATGCTGCAGCAGCACGCAAGGTGTGCCTCAGTATGACACAACTTTTAAAGGAGGAACCTACAATGTGATTTTCTAGAAAAAAAATATAATTTTGTCTGTCATAGTTGAAGTGTACCTATGATGAAAATTACAGGCCTCTCTCATCTTTTTAAGTGGGAGAACTTGCACAACTGGTGGCTGACTAAATACTTTTTTGCCCCACTGTATACTCAAATAGGGGTGCTTATATTTGTCCTGTGTCACTGCATGTACAAGAGGGTACCTTGTACAAGTGTGTTTCTTGTACATTCCAACTACCCCTGAGACACTCTCAACGAGCGGGGTCATGGTCAGGGATCAGCCATTATTGACGGCGGTTAAGTGCCTTGTTCAAGGGCAGATCTACAGATTGTTCACCTTGCCGGCTTGGGGATTCAAACAAGCAAACCGGCCCAACACTCAAAGCGCTAGGCTACCTGCCCCCCTGTTTTCAAATAGATAGATTGGTCCAGGCAAATAGATAGATTGGTCCAAGCAATTTAATACCAAAAAGTATTAAGATCTGATCATTGTTCCGTTTGTGAAAATAGCGACAATTTTGCCGGCCGCCTACCATACTGTCATCTACATTATACGATAGTTTTTTGTAAATACAGACCAGAGCCATGCAGAGAACCAACCATACACAGAACACGGCATTTACAAACCAGAATAAAATGTGCAGGCTATTGTGACATCGTGGTGATTTGATCTATGGGGAAAGCCGAAGAACCCTTATAGGTTCTAGATAGCATGTGAAGACTAAATAATAATAATAATATATTTATTTTATATCGTGCTTTTCGTTACAGGTAGAATCAAAGTCATTATTAAAAATAAAAACAACAAAAAACAAAAATGTTTACAAAACAAATGTAGGGATCTGGCAGTACTTGGGTGATGGTCTTCCACAGTTTTAGATGACAGGAGGTTCATAAAGTTGTATCTTGAAAGGAGGGATGGAACAGCCAGGCAGGGAGGTAGAAACATCTGACAAACAGACCACGGAGCTCTTCATTGGGCATCTTGTCGTCTTCGATGTTCACAGCTAATTAATAACATGTCGATGCCCAAGTAGACTTGTATGTTGTTATGTTATTGCCAGAGTGAACATGTAAGCGTTATGCACGTCTTGCACAAAAGATGATAGGTGTTGATGATGTCATGTGGTGTTAACTAATTCAATTGCAGTCTGTTGTTGCGGATGTACTGCACAGTTCATCAATCTCCATAGAAATGAGATGTTGTAAATTGGACCAAAGAGCATACATAATCCCTCAATGTATGAACTGCCCAAGGGGGTCCTTGACTCCCCACGTGCACGTGCAAAATTTGATTACCAATTCTAATCTGTCAGACATTGGTGGTGGAAAAAAACATGGCCCCATTGAAAATTCTAGAACTTTTCTCACCTTCTTCCTTTGATCAAGTGAAATGGGTGTCATTCTGTACATTACCACTGAAGCCATTTTTGTCAAGGCTGGTATTATTAATGAGACAACAAGTGACAGTTGCATCAAGTGTTTTCAATCATCCATGTGGAGCTGTGAAGGAAGTAAAGCCTGAAAACAGATGGGGAAGTACTAGCAGATGTGAGGCCCCATTGAGAGGCACTGGTTTAAGGTGCACACTTCTATGAACTAATTATAGAATTTCCTTCAAAAAGGACCCTGTCATATTTGACATCCCTTTGTGAAGTCGTCATCTCCGTGTGGGATGAGATGACTTGCCTTGTTGTTGGAAACAAAGTCCTCAGTTCCATCTTACAGTTTTCCTTCCACTGCCTGTGACTATTAAACTTCATATGACAGCATTGTGAAAATACATACTAGCCCTACAACATATAGTAGCATTGTATGCTTTATGATTTAGAAGAGAAGTATGGCGATCCAACTTCAGTCCTGCCGTGAACAGATGCATTGAAGAAGACTAGTAAATCACCCTGACTCTCATTGTCCTCGTCCCAATGAATCTGTGATTATGTTCCACTGTCAGTGGTCTTCGCTACAAACATAAGCAGCTGGTACCAGGCCAGGCTAGCGCCGTGAGCTACTGCAGGCTGAGCAAAACAAATGGACATTGCAAACTTAATAAAAGGGGGAAAATATCTGCAACCAAACCACCACTTGACAATAGCAAGGTCTCAATGGCTTGTTGAGCAGAGAATGGGATTTTTCCTCTTTTTAAAATCATCCTCTAATTAGTACATGGGTGTCAAACTCATTCCATGGAGGGCCTAGTGTCTGCAGGTCTTTGTTTTATCCTTTCAATTAAGACCTAGACAACCAGGTGAGGGGAGTTCCTTTGTAATTAGTGACCTTAATTTCTCAATTAAATACAAAGGAGGTGCTAAAAGGCGCAGACACTCGGCCCTCCATGGAATGAGCTTGACACGTGAATTAGAACATTATTGGAATTTGTTGATGATGATTGACATTGATTAAAATGACAATGATGAGATGAAATAACCTGGTATTCTCAAACCAATGTTCTGTATTTTCAGATTTTCTAGTCATTCTGGTCATATTTCCTCCCTGTGCTATCTCTTCTGTCCTTCAGGCCATGTCTTCAACATGCCCCATGACAATGTGAACGCCTGCAAGGAGGTGTTTGGGAAGCTCAAGGACAACCACATGATGTCCCCCACGCTGATCCAGATTGACCGTGCCAACCCCTGGTCTGTGTGCAGTGCAGCCATCATTACAGACTTCCTGGACAGAGGCCACGGTCAGTCAGCCACTCAGCTTGGCCTCTGTAAATTGGAGCTGTCATACAATGTGCATGCATGTGCGTGTGAGTTCTGCTTGTGTAAATTATAGCTGTCATACAAATGTATATATGCCCCCCCTCCTTTGAAAAACATCAGACTTTGTTCTCACTCTTGCAGCAAATCTAAACAGTTCTTACTATTGGAGTTCTTGAATGGGGCAATGCAATTAGAAGCAATAGCATTGGAGTTCATGGGCCTCTCATGTCAAATACTGTTCCTGTTCAACATCTGCATTAGCTGACTGTGACATATAACGAGCTTCAATGCTTGTTTAATGGTTTTTTTTTTGCACAGGTATTTGCACTTATTTGGGCTGGAAAATATGACTATGTAATGGTTTACAAAAAGATTTGCACAGCTGATATCTTGACTCTGTGGTTGTTTTTCTTCGAAAGGGGACTGTCTTCTGGATCAGCCCCAAAAACTGCTGGCTCTGCCTGAGAGCCTCCCAGGCACCAACTACAGCCTCCACCGCCAGTGTGAGCTGGCCTTCGGTACGGGCTCCAAGCCCTGTCCCTACATGCAGCACTGCTCCAAGCTGTGGTGCACGGGCAAGGCCAGAGGCCAGCTGGTCTGCCAGACACGTCATTTCCCCTGGGCCGATGGCACCAGCTGTGGCAACAGTAAGCTCTGCTTCCGAGGGGTGTGCACCGACAAGAACAATACCAATAAGACCAAGGTGAGCACACTCACTGTCAGTGTTCTGATCTGCTTAGTTATTACTATTGATTTAGATGTTGATAGAGACTGATCTCACAATGAATACAATGATTTCACAATCTAACAACAATGAAACATCTATATCTTTGTAATAATATGTACTGTAAACTATATTTCTGAATGTACACTAAAATGTTACTATTGGTTCTACGTGTAATTTAGAGTACAGGTTCTAAATGTGTGTAGTTCTCCTACAGGTGGACGGTGGATGGGGGACGTGGGGTGTGTATGGGTCATGTTCCAGAACCTGTGGGGGAGGAGTTCAGCTGGCCAAAAGAGACTGTAACAACCCTGTTCCAGAATATGGGGGGAAATACTGCCAAGGACTCCGTGTGAAGCATCGCTCCTGCAATTTGGACGCCTGCCCAGAACCAGGTAGAACTCATTGTGAAGTTTTAAGTAATCCTTAATGACATTATTTTCGAAAAATGCTTTTTGCTTCCTTACCACAAGAAATAAGATTTGCTGACATGCTAATATGTAAAAATACGTGTGAAACAACAGTCCCACTTTAAAATTACAGTTTGAAATGTTAAAGAAAGCCATTAGTCCATGGTAAAGCTTATACAGAAACTTCAGAAATCATTCATAAGCAAACGTCATGTTATATGAACAGTGGTAAAAGGTAATGTCACATTTGGCAATGCACCAGATGTAATCAACACGTTTCACTGCACCTATCCAACCATATTTTATTTATTATTATTTTTATTTTTTTGTCAAGCATGAATGTAGGGCTCATGAAGACTTTTTGAATGTCCTAAAGCCTTTATAAGTTGCTTCATTAAAGGATGACCCACATATTTTTTTTTACAGATGTGTACTCGTATGGATCCACGTTACTAATAAGCATACAATCCATAGGCAAAAGCTTCCGCGAGGAGCAGTGTGAGGCGTTCAACGGATTCAGCCTCAACACCAACAGGCTCTCAGCGTCTGTGGTGTGGGTCCCGAAATATTCTGGAGTGTCACCCAAGGACAAGTGCAAGCTCATCTGCAGAGCCAATGGAACAGGCTACTTCTATGTCCTTGCTCCAAAGGTGAGTACCGCACAAACACAAGCGGGCTAATCGAACTTAAATAACCCCAACAAGGAACAGGTGAAAACAATTAGACAAAACCAAACAAAAATGGAAAAAGGGATCGATGGCAGCTAGTAGACCGGCGACGACGACGGAAGGGGAGCCACCTTCGGTGATATTCGTGACAAAAGCCTTGCTATTGAGAAAGGCCGCCGTAGGCAGACCTGGCTCTCAAAAGAAATCAGGCTATGTGCACACTGCCCACAAAATGAGGTGGAACCTGAGTTGCACTTCCTAACCTCCTGCCAAATGTACAGTATGACCATATTAGAAACACATATTTCCCTCAGTTTACACAGACCCACAAAGAATTAAAATAAAATCTCATATATATTGGATGAAATACCATGGTGTGCCATCAAGATTTATCACAGTGTACAATCAAGCAGCAAAATTTGTGATCTGCTGCCACAAGTAAAGGTGAACCAGTGAAGAACAAACACCATTGTAAATACAACCCATATTTATCTTGATTTATTTTCCCTTTTGTACTTTAACTATTTGCACATAATTTTAACACTGTACATAGCCATAATATGACATTTGAAATGTGTCTATTCCTTTGAAACTTGTGACTTAATGTTTACTGTTAATTTTTGATTGATTATTTCACTTTTGTTTATTATCTATTTCACTTGCATTGGCAATGTGAACATGTTTCCCATGCCAATAAAGCCCTTTGAATTGAACTGAATTGAATTGAGAGAGAGAGAGACAGCAGGCATGGACTGTGTTGTTTACAGCTGTTGTATCTCGGCAAGTATTTAGACAACCAACCAACCAACCAAGCACTGAAACAAGCTTTTATATCAATACATACCAGACCTCTCTTTCCCTTTGAGCACTCTGATATTTAGACTTTCTTGTTTGCTGTTCTGTCTTTAGATGGTCCAGATAGTTGCTGGATAGAAAAGTGTGGATCCATTTGGGGTCTTTTAGAATGGAATCTCTCTCTATCAATTACAATATCTAACAATTACTCCAATCCAAATTGGATCAGAATTGGATAATTGTCCTCTGGATGCAAAGTATTGCTGTTCTCCCAAAACCTGACACCATTGGAAAGCTGGGATTCCCCTCTATTCAACACTGGCCATGTCATTCTGACAATTTTAAAATATATTCTTAGAATTAACAAATATCTCCAATGCAGTCAATGGATAGCCCCTGAAACCTGAATATTTTTCCTTAGGTTATAGATAAACATGTCTCAGTTAGTTACCTTGCTTTGAAGTAGCCTAATTTAGCCATTTCCCACCTGATTCATTGAATGAGGAAATTATTTTAGAAACCATAAAAAGTATTTGGTTGTAAATGTAAGCCTAGTGTTGCAATCATCCTCAAGGAGAGACGTAAAGGCCGAGTGCAGTCCAAATTCCGTTTTTTTCTGTGCTTTATATCATATTGTACAACTGCTGATGAAACTAACACTGTAAAAGTGTGAAAAAATTGATCAGTATTATTTCCTGATAGTTGCTGGTTGAAAATACTCAACACAGGACATTCTAATCAGCAGGTTTGCTTTGGTGGGAGTACCGGCTTTCCATGGTGACATCACCATGCGATTCATTGGTTAATAGAACAATAACAAAGAGTTCCAAACCTCTCTGCCAATAACAGCTAGTTTTCAGTTTTCCCCTCCCCATTTAGAGCACTCCCAGATAGTCCTAGCGGAATTCTTGCTTGAAATATTGTTTATTGCTAAAAAGCAGCTTTTGCCAATTTTAATGGAAATCTATTACAGTAAGGTCCTTAATTGTTACGCAGAAATGATTTGATATTGATATAAAATGGCTGCATTGGGCCTTTAAAGGGGCAATGTTGTATTTTGAGACAGTCTTGAATCTGCAAAGATACCAATAGGCAGAGGGTAGCCTACATTTTATGCTAATAGTCACAGTAATGATAATAATACATTTAATTTTGTAAAGGAGTTCCTTGCATCATACACATCATACATATTTCCAGTTACCTTTTTGGCGCATTGTGTTACAGACCAAGGGCCTTGAGCTTTCGGAAGTAAAAAATCAGTTCTACTTTAGTGTCAAGCTCACACACACACACACACACACACACACACACACACACACACACACACACACACACACACACACACACACACACACACACACACACACACACACACACACACACACACACACACACACACACACACACACACACACACACAAGCACTCTTTCTCTCGCTTCCTTTCTCTCTCTCACTAATATATTCCCCTATTCAAACCCACAGGTTGTTGATGGAACACCCTGTTCTCCTGACACCTCTGCAGTGTGTGTCCAAGGGAAATGTATCAAGGCGGGCTGTGACGGCAAGCTCAGCTCCAATAAGAGGTATGACAAGTGTGGTGTGTGTGGAGGGGACAACCAAAGATGCAAGAAAGTGTCCGGATTGTTCACCAAACCCATGTAAGTGATCGGCACACAGTATGCTGTTCCCAGTGCATGCAAGAATCTGCTACTTTTTTGTACCATACTTTATGTCATCATACTTTATGTCATCATACTTTATGTCACCATACTTTATGTCACCATACCTTATGTCACCATACTTTATGTCACCATACTTTATGTCACCATACTTTATGTCATCATACTTTATGTCACCATACTTTATGTCATCATACTTTATGTCATCATACTTTATGTCACCATACCTTATGTCACCATACTTTATGTCACCATACTTTATGTCACCATACTTTATGTCATCATACTTTATGTCACCATACTTTATGTCATCATACTTTATGTCACCATACTTTATGTCACCATACTTTATGTCACCATACTTTATGTCATCATACTTTATGTCACCATACTTTATGTCACCATACTTTATGTCACCATACTTTATGTCACCATACTTTTTTCAGACATGGCTACAACTTTGTGGTGATGTTGCCTGTGGGAGCGTCCAACATCGACATCCGGCAGCGTGGCTACAGAGGCTTGGTTAACGACGACAACTACCTAGCGGTGAAGAACCGACATGGCAAATACCTTCTGAATGGGAACTACGTGGTGTCAGCGGTGGAGCGGGACATCATTGTGAAGGGCAGCCTGCTGCGCTACAGCGGCACCACTAGTGCTGTGGAGATCCTCCAGGCCACCAGGCCTCTCCAGGAAGCCCTGACCGTAGAGGTCCTCTCGGTGGGGAAGATGACCCCTCCCCGGGTCCGCTATTCATTCTTCCTGGCCCGGGAGCACCATAAGGAGGAGAACATCCTGAAGAAAATGGAGAGGAGCCATTCGCAGAACAGCGTCCTGATGGACCGCAACAAGGTGAAGCTAAAGGAGTCGTCGCACAAGTCCATGCCCCCGAACATGTGGTCGACGGGGGCATGGGAAGAGTGCACCGTGACCTGTGGGAACGGGCTCCAGAGTAGACTGGTTCAGTGTACAGACCCAGAGGGCAAAACAGCCACGGACTGTGACAGCTTACAGAGGCCGGCTGCCACCAGGGTATGTGGGGACCCCTGTCCCATGTGGGACATAGGCCAGTGGTCGTCGTGCTCCAAGACATGTGGGAGGGGCTTCAAGCGGCGGCCGCTGCGTTGCACCACTCAGACTGGCATGCACCTACCCAGAGAGCACTGCTCTGGCATGAAGAAGCCACAGGAACTAGATTTCTGCACAGCGCAGCTGTGTTAGAGAAGTTCTATGTCTGCTGATTCTTTGTGTTGTTCCAGTGATGCTCTTGAAAAGAAAACCCATTCGCTGTCCTATTGGGCTCTGACAAACTCCCGTAGTGCATGGCATTGTTGGTATTTGAAACAGCGAAGGGAAAGAAAGTGGTAGAGATACAAAATGTGGGACCATTTCAGTTGAGTTGGAGTTACTGGCAGTGCCTGAATACTCGTACTTGTGTCCTAAGTAGTAGGGTTTTTGAGTATGCGAAAAATATAATGTTTTATTGTATGGGAAATTTCTAATATTGAGTGTTTTTAATGCCAGGACTTCTTTTGGCTTTTAATCTAATATTAGTTCGCTGTACACTATTGAGGAAGATGATCGTGTTTATTAGATCCACGTGAGTTTGACAACAGCTGATAAACAGAAAAGGGGAGGGGCTGTACCAAAATGAACTAAAGGCAGGGAACAACCCCGCCTACTCATTAGATGATACCCTCTCAGTATGGATGAGCCTAGTATGTTGATATCTGTTGGTTACTGCAAATATTTTTAACAAACAGTGTGTTCTGAACCATATGTGGTAAGGTTAATACATCGTTTATTCTTTTAGTTCTTTTAGTAGGCAAGAACGATGTTGGACACAGCCACAGCCATTCTACCTCTAGTGAGACAAAGAGTAAAACACAAATGCACACACAGCACTGGTCTAGGTATGGTCTACATACAGGAGGTCTATAGACTTGCTGTATTTGACACCAGACACTCAATCACCTTCAAATCAGCAACTGGATTATGGAGCAGTATGTTAGCTATCTTTGATTTATTGACATCTGAAACATCTGAAACATCTGAAACACCTGAAACAGAGAACATCTTTCATCTGTGATTCACCATCCCCATCTTTTCCTGTAATAATCTTATTGAAATGTGAAATGCAGTACTGTATCTGCAAAATATAAGACCTGTTTGGTCCATGCACTAGTTTCAAATGATATTTTTGTATTTACAATGGAATTTTATTAACATTGTAAATTGTTCATCTATTTAGGTACATTGACATAAATTAAATATCATTTTAAATTAAAAAAAAATACAATTGTAATCTGAACTATTTGCTAAAGTCTTGTTAAAACCCTACAATATACCTTTGTCAGTTTCCATGATTAAACAGTTGATAGTAATATTTCTCATATGATAATTAAACATTGTTAATGAAATATCCTATACACTTGAAAAGATGATCAGCAAATGGCAATTATAAAAGCAATTATGAATCGGATTTGAATCCATCCAGTGATGCAATAAAGCAGTGCAAATTTGGACAAACTATTCAACATTTTAAGAGAAAGAAACAATATGTGTATATATAGACATAGAGAATCAAACGCACTGTATGTACTATATAACTAATGATTTGTTTCAAGAAATAATGTACTTATATTGTGCAATGCATCATTTTCCTCTTAACGTTGTGTCTTGAACAGTGCAAATTTCACAACGCTCAAATTGCAGTCATGTTTCGCCAAAGAAATGAGGATACTGAATATGAGGAAAGCCTTTGTACTGCAAGAGACACATCTCAGATTCACTACGTGAACTTGACATAGCATAGCTTTCTTACCTCTTGCAGTAGAGTGGATGCTGATATTCTTCCTTGTCCCCCTTTTGCATGATGGTCATTTGAGAATTTGAGTTTCAAGTAAATACTATTAGTTGCAGTGTGTTCAGTTCAGCTATTTCAATGCACTGCTGGTAAATTATCATAGGAACTTTACAAGACCATGTCACATCATCAGCCATGCAATTTCTGAAACTTTGTCCTCTCTACTGACTTTTCTAATAAAGCCTGTGTTACATTGTTATGTAATAATTGTTTTATTACAATGCATAAGAAAGTGACAAAAGGCTTTTTGTTTTGCTCTATATTTCATTTAGACCCACTGTCAATGAAAAGGTACTTTCCTAGCACAGAATCCACTCCCATGATACCATTCTGTTGTTTATTTTGTCTTGGTTCGGAGGAACCACATCTTCCATCTAAAAGATGGTTCCGGTATTCTTTGGAATTGGAATTGTTTCATTTTCTTTTGCATTATGTACAGCAAAAGACTTGCTCTTTCATCCGCTGCATTTGTATACTATGTATACATTCATCTGTGCACAAATAAATAACACGTGAATATTGTGTTCTTTGTGTTCTCATCACGTGTGTTTAATGTCAGGGATGTGGAGACAAGTGATTCACACTCTCCCTCTCCGGGAATTACATACAGTAGGGAGCAGTAGCAACCAATGACCAGTTTTCATGCAGCGCAACACAAAAGTTGTCCAAGGGTTATTAAAAAGTAGCAATGGCATGTTGAGGCCCACAACTTTGAGTCAACATTGAACAATGTTGTGTGGTAGTGATGTGTTTACTGGCTAGCTACTGTATGTAGGCCTGCAAAAAGTTGACAGATGCGTGGAAGTTGTTGGCTCTTTAACTGTAATAACACTGTGACCACTATCTTAAAGGGATAGTTCAGTAATCTTAAAGGGATAGTTCAGTAATTTTACACATTTAGATATTTGTTTCCCTACCTTGAAAGCAGTCATATCTAAATATGTAAAATCCCTGAGCTATCACTTTAACAGTGGATTGATGGCAGCATTCGCGTGAAACTGAAAGCGCGAACCACTGCTTTTAATCAGGGCAAGGTGACCGGAAACATGACCGAATACAAACAGTGTAACTATTCCCTCCGCAAGGCTATTAAACAAGCTAAGCATCAGTACAGAGACAAAGTAGAATCTCAATTCAACGGCTCAGACACAAGAGGCATGTGGCAGGGTCTACAGTCAATCACGGACTACAAGAAGAAACCCAGCCCAGTCACGGACCAGGATGTCTTGCTCCCAGGCAGACTAAATAACTTTTTTGGTCCACTCACACTGACAGCGTCGTGAAGACCTCTGCCTGCCCTGACCCTGAGGAGGCTGAAGAAATTTGGCTTGTCACCAAAAGCACTCACAAACTTCTACAGATGCACAATCGAGAGCATCCTGGCGGGCTGTATCACCGCCTGGTACGGCAACTGCTCCACCCTCAACCGTAAGGCTCTCCAGAGGGTAGTGAGGTCTGCACAACGCATCACCGGGGGCAAACTACCTGCCCTCCAGGACACCTACACCACCCGATGTTACAGGAAGGCCATAAAGATCATCAAGGACATCAACCACCCGAGCCACTGCCTGTTTACCCCGCTATCATCCAGAAGGCGAGGTCAGTACAGGTGCATCAAAGCTGGGGCCGAGAGACTGAAAAACAGCTTCTATCTCAAGGCCATCAGACTGTTAAACAGCCACCACTAACATTGAGTGGCTGCTGCCAACACACATATATCACTAGCCACTTTAAACAATGCTACCTTATATAATGTTACTTACCCTACATTATTCATCTCATATGCATACGTATATACTGTACTCTACATCATCGACTGCATCCTTATGTAATACATGTATCACTAGCCACTTTAACTATGCCACTTTGTTTACTTTGTCTACATACTCATCTCATATGTATATACTGTACTCGATACCATCTACTGTATGCTGCACTGTACCATCACTCATTCATATATCCTTATGTACATATTCTTTATCCCCTTACACTGTGTATAAGACAGTAGTTTTGGAATTGTTAGTTAGATTACTTGTTGGTTATCACTGCATTGTCAGAACTAGAAACACAAGCATTTCGCTACACTCGCATTAACATCTGCTAACCATGTGTATGTGACAAATAAAATTTGATTTGATTTGAACTTAACTGTTTAGAATGCCAAAGATAAACATGATGAGGCGCAAACTGCTGTGCTTTTCAGTCTAGATCCCCAACTGATGATGCAGTCAAAGAGGCTCACGACCACAGCCTATCTCCAACACATCCACCTCATTCAGTCACTGTGGAATTTGCTGATTCAAGTGTTCTGGCTTCCCTGAAATAACAGTCACAGACCCACTACATCATGCCGCGTAATCCACGCCTATTGTTGGAGAGAGCTAGGCAGTCTCCCACATTAATTTGGTCTCACTGAGCATCGGGGCAGCTGGGTATTTTGAGAACACTTCCTACGACAGGTCCTGACCACTGTCGTTACCCAAAACCACTGACCGAGTAACTTTCACAAATGTTATCATATGTATTTGGTTGTCATTATCAACCGGGTAGTTTGGGTACTGGATGCTAATTGGCTAAAACATAATTTAGCCGTGTGTATGTGAGAATGTATACCATGACTATGGCGTTCAGGCTTTTCACCTTGACGTCACTGCGCCTTTTCACCTCAATAAAATGGCTACATCAACAATAGTTTGACATGTCGATGTAGGAAAAAAAGCGTTTAGATGAACTTGAGAGAAATCAAAAAGAAAAGAACATTGTGAAACAAACAAGGTGGGCACGTACCTGCTTCACGGACTGGTGTGCAGAAAAAGGGACACATTGTGAGTTTGGGAATACAACAAAAATGGAGCTGAACACCATTCTATGAGACTTTTATTGTTCAGTGAGAAACATGAATGGCGAAGAATATGGGATTAGCACCTACGCTGGACTCAGAGCTGGTTTGAACCGACATATCAACGACCCCCCTCTCAGTCTGACATGGAGTATACAGAAGGACACTGAATTCGCAACAGGCAACAAAGTGTCTGAAGAACTGTCGAATGCTGGACTAGAGGCGAGAAATACTGTCTGTCACAGGACACAGATTCAAAACCTCTCTTCAAAGTTATTGGAGGCCAAATCTGGAAGCGGTGGAGCACTGTTCTCTGACAACACAGCAGCTCCCCAAGCTAAAAGAACGGCATGCATTTCCAGCAGCATGGAACCAACAAACGACAACATGGCATGGGCAAGCCAACAACAAACGACAACATGGCATGGGCAAGCCAACAACAAACAACAAAATGGCCTGGGCAAGCCGACAACAAATGACAACATGGCCTGGGCAAGCCAACAACAAATGACAACATGGCCTGGGCAAGCCAACAACAAATGACAATATGGCCTGGGCAAGCCGACAACAAATGACAAAATGGCCTGGGCAAGCCAACAACAAATGACAACATGGCCTGGGCAAGCCAACAACAAATGACAACATGGCCTGGGCAAGCCAACAACAAATGACAAAATGGCCTGGGCAAGCCGACAACAAATGACAATATGGCCTGGGCAAGCCAACAACAAATGACAACATGGCCTGGGCAAGCCAACAACAAATGACAATATGGCCTGGGCAAGCCGACAACAAATGACAAAATGGCATGGCCAACAACAAATGACAACATGGCCTGGGCAAGCCAACAACAAATGACAATATGGCCTGGGCAAGCCAACAACAAATGACAATATGGCCTGGGCAAGCCGACAACAAATGACAAAATGGCCTGGGCAAGCCAACAACAAATGACAACATGGCCTGGGCAAGCCAACAACAAATGACAAAATGGCCTGGGCAAGCCAACAACAAATGACAACATGGCCTGGGCAAGCCAACAACAAATGACAACATGGCCTGGGCAAGCCAACAACAAATGACAACATGGCCTGGGCAAGCCAACAACAAATGACAACATAGCCTGGGCAAGCCAACAACAAATGATAACATGGAGAGAGAAAAAATAATTTGTGCACAATAAATGGCAACATTCAGATCAACATTAATAAATCATTTGAATGTGTTAGTCACACAAGAAGTGTCTCTAATGTATTGTTTTTGCATACATTAAATGTAAGCTTGCTAGATAGCCTGTGGTTGTTGCATAGCAACCATTCAAGCAATGAGACTTTTGTCCGGACTACTTTTTCTGTCAGAATGTAATTATTCTGAATTTATTTATTAAAGCAACATTTTCTATTTAGATGTGAAGCTCGTTGCCTTACTGTGTTGGCAACCGGTTTATAAAAGCAATAAGGCACCTCAGGGGTTAGTTGTTTATGGCCTATATACCAAGGGCTGTATCCAGGCACTCCGTGATGTGTCATGCGTAAGAACAACCCTTAGTCATGGTATATACTGTAGGCCATATATCACACCGCCACGGGCCTTATTGCTTAATTATACAACGTATAGTTCTGGTCCCGGCTAACATATCAACCCTTACAACTCCCTCGAGTCTTGGCAATGCAGAAACCCTAAACACGACACACAGTACATACATTTAAAAAATGTGACAGAGATGTCACAAGAAAGTCAGAGATGTATTTATTGTTTAAAAAAAAATGTCTATCACGTTTGAGGGAAGACCCAAATGCAGACAGTGTCAAAGTAACGAAAGTTTATTACTAGAACAGGGGTCAGGCAAAACAACAGGTGAAGGGCAGGCAGAGGTCATTAATCCATATCAGAGTCCAAAAGGTATAGAACGGCAGGCAGTCTCAGGGTCAGGGCAGGCAGAGGTCAATAATCCTGTGTTGTGTGACAAAGTACAGAACGGCAGGCAGGCTCAGGGTCAGGGCAGGCAGAGGTCAATAATCCTGTGTTGTGTGACAAAGTACAGAACGGCAGGCAGGCTCAGGGTCAGGGCAAGCAGAATGGTCAAAACCGGGAAAACTAGAAACTAGAAACAGACCGGAGCAAGGGGAAAACGCTGGTAGGCTTGACGAACAAAACAAACTGGCAACAGGCGACACCTGGAAGGGGGTGGAGACAAGCACAAAGACAGGTGAAACAGATCAGGGTGTGACAATGGCAATAGAAAAGTATTTGATGGAGATGGTAGTTGGTTCCGTTCGATGGAAAGGGAGTTGAGGCAGTGGGCTAGAAAGGCAGTATACAGTACCTTGAGTGAAGGGGGTAGTGATGGTACAGCCAGGGAGAAACAAAGAGTCTGACAAACAGGCCTGGAGCGCGTCTTCAGTGCACCACACCTCCTTTTCCCACATTCAAATGTTAAAATGTAATGTCATACTTACTCTACCTTACTTCTAAAGTCATAGTTAAGCGACAAGGAGTGAATGCAATCCATATTGGAATATGTAAAATCGCTGTACTATCCCTTTAATTATTACTACCACATCACAGTTTGTTTCTGAAAAATTGATAAAAAGGCCGGTTGTAGAATTGCAAAAGGTCTTCTCTTCCGTACATGTGAAAAATACACAAATATATGGTATAGTTTGCATGCATTTCCATTCCTATTAAGCATTTCCCTCTCGTTTCCATCACCCAAACTGGCCAGATCTGTGATGCTTGACTTTGTGGAATACTAAAACTGAGCCTGTAAGAAGAATATATATACACATACTCTATATAACGGCATATACTAAATAAACTGGTCTCCTGGCTCTTGTCCATTTTGCTACTTCATGTGTATTTAAATATCAAGGTAGAGCCACGGTGGTCGGCTAATTGTTTCCATTTCAATAAAGGTTTTAACTTTTAAAAAATCCCCTACCCAGAATTACATGGTGAGTAGCAACCCACAGTCACCGATCTATGTTAAAACTGTCTCTTTGCTTTTAAATCAAAACAAAGCAAGTGGATCTCAAAGTAATGACATTTTCCATCCTCAGAATCCATCCACGGAAACCTGTTGAAGTAAGTTTGAAGTAAGGAAAGACACCTAGACATGCCCCCAGTTTAGTTTTTGATTTATTATTTATTTTCTGGCTTTGAGTTCAGCTGAAAGAGTATTACCCCCAGTACTACCGCACAACGTGTGAGGATAATTCCTGTCCGGAAATCCCGTTATGCGCTTGACATAGCGGTGCAATGGATGACACATGGACACAACAAGTAGCAGAAAAGACTTCCCCTACTCATTTCCCCCTTTTCTCTAAGTGGATGTCTGTGTGCTCCTTCACTCTCTTCTCATGGGGCAAACAACCTCAAAGGGTTAATATTTTCCGGTCCTTTGGAACCATTGAGCCCTTACTAAGTTGGCCTTTGCAACGCCTGGGCCACTTAGGTAACCTTGAAATTCAATATGACCAGCGTTGCAGAGTTAAATGCATTTAGAAGGCCATGTACAACAGACAGATTAGCAAATCTAAGGTCATTTCAGCTCATAGATGTAGGAAAACCGGTTTTGATATTACATTTACATTTAAGTACATTTACATCTTATCCAGAGCGACTTACAATGATATATTTTAGGTAACACTTTACATTGTTGCTCCTATTGCTATGTAACTACACAGGTGTTACTGTGTAATTACATGGTCATATGGTTGCAGTTGTTGCACAATTGGAACAAGGAATGTGTAATTACACATCCAATGCTGAAGGTTATTCCACATGTGTAATTACGCATCCACTTGCTGACGGTTATTCCACATGTGTAATTACTGATGTTATTACACATGTTCTTGTTCCACTATGTAACTAATGTTTTGTAATTAAATGTTTGAAGGTCACCTGTGAATTACCATGTTAATAACTCTAACCAATATCTGACCTTGTTACACAAGGTGCCACTCCCATCGAATCCAGGTGTAATACCAGGCTTGATAAGTAGGCTAGAATAAGAACAATTGCAACAAGGCACACACTGTCATTAACTACCGGTCATTTTCAATTGGTTTATTTCTATGTTCTGACCTGGCTCAAATGCTATACCGAATCAAGTGCAATGTAAGGACAATGTAGTTGCATAGGATATACTTGTAGTTATCATGTACCTACCCAGGAGAAAGCAACTTAATGTGAAGTGAAACCCAGTAGGGTATAACCTTTATAATTACAATGTAACAACCTTTGCAGACATCAGGCTGACCAGGAGAAATAAGGAGACAGGATAATATTTTTCAGTATGACTTCCCTTTAATGGATTTGACAAAGGTTCATATTAACTGATAGCGCTACAACCTTGTTACCATGTAATTACGTAGTAACACCTATGCAACTACTATGTCACTACCACAGTTATTAATGCATAGTAATTGGGTGAACTTGTCCTTGCATTAGGCCTCACTACTGAAAACCTGTTCTGCAGGCTGAATCAAGTCATACTATAGCCACGACCTAAGCCTTCAGGCCAGCCCACCAGCCCACCAGTCCACCAGGAACCAATTGACTCATTGTTACCCAGAAGTGTTTTGTAGGGAGGGACCACTGTGCTGTTCAAAAGCAGAGCATGAAAAACAGCCCCATAGAAAGGGTGTCTGTCTGAAAAACGGCTGTGTTCATTCTGTGTACACACGTATCTTCTGTTGGCTCTACTTTGTTTGGAAGTGTCTGTAGTGCCTCGATCACGGACATGTGGGACTCAAACTGGTCATTCTGTTTGGGTAAGGAGACTAGCGAGGGCAATAAGCTACAAATACAGAGGTTGAAATCCCAGGCTAAAATAAACACTAAAAACTCTGGTCTGAAGAATGACCTCTTAACAGTGTGATATGTTTCCCATACTGCCGGCCCCCGTTATTGGAGGCTTTAGCTTTGAAAAGGTCAGGGGCACCAGAAAAGTTGTTACTCTTGACAAATGGATGTTGGAATGGACCATTTGCCACAATCGTGATAAAATACTACATGGACTCAATTGGAGAGAAACATTAGAGATAGAGAGAGAGAGAGAGAGGTGGAAACTGAGCTGCACTTCTTAACCTCCTGCCAAATGTATGACTATATTAGACACATATTTCCCTCAGGTTACACAGACCCACAAAGAATTTGAAAACAAATCCCATATCTATTTGGTGAAATACCAGTGTGCCATCACATCAGCAAGATTTGTGACCTGTTGCCACAAGAAAAGGGCAACCAGTGAAGAACAAATACCATTCTAAATTACAACCCATATTTATGTTTATTTATTTTCCATTTTGTACTTTAATTATTTGCACATCGTTGCAGCACTGTATATAGACATAATATGACATTTGAAATTGCTTGGAACTTTTGTGAGTGTAATGTTTACTGTCATTTTTTTCCTGTTTATTTCACTTTTGTTTATTATCTATTTGTCATGTTCTGACCTTAGTTCTTTTGTTATGTCTTTGTTTTAGTATGGTCAGGGCGTGAGTTGGGTGGGTTGTCTATGTTCCTTTTTCTATGATTTGGGATTTCTGTGTTTGGCCTGGTATGGTTCTCAATCAGAGGCAGCTGTCAATCATTGTTCCTGATTGAGAACCATACTTAGGTAGCCTGCTTTCACTTTTGAGTTGTTGGTGATTGTGTTTTCCGTGTTAGTGTTTGTGCCACACCAGACTGTTTTGTTTGTTTCGTTCTTTCACGTTGTTATTTTGTAGTTTAGTGTTCTTGCAAATAAAGTAACGTTATGGACACTTACCACGCTGCAAATTGGTCTGATCTCTCTTACTCCTCGTCAGAAGAAGAGGACGAGCGTTACACTATTTCACTTGCTTTGGCAATGAAAACATTGTGTTTCCCATGCCAATAAAGCCCTTTGAATTGAATTAGAGAGAGAGAGAGAGAGAGAGAGAGAGGAGGGAGGGAGGGAGGGAGAGAGAGAGAGAGAGAGAGAGAGAGAGAGAGAGAGAGAGAGAGAGAGAGAGAGAGAGAGAGAGAGAGAGAGAGAGAGAGAGAGAGAGAGAGAGAGAGAGAGAGAGAGAGAGAGAGAGAGAGAGAGAGAGAGAGAGAGAGAGAGAGAGAGAGAGAGAGACCTATTTATTTGTTTACTTTAATATCATAAGCCCCTGGGCCAGATACAGAATGTGCCGTGTTCAAAGAGGTCATTAACAACTGCAGTTCATCTCACTGGCGCCTGTGTCATCAGCTCCACATCTTGACTTGGGTCAACGTTGTGCCAAAATGGAGGACCACTTTGGTTGAATCAAAGACTTTGTGGTTAAAACATTCAGCGAATCAATAACTAATTGGATGACACACTTGAGTGCGTAGTACTGTGTGCTGCCTCACCCGGCAGTGATCTTGCTTTGAAGTGCATTAACTAACAGATGGTGTACCATCTGCATTCTGCCATTCTGAACATTACCTGCAACATCTTATTCCATTTTGTACGTTTTTTCTCTCGGGGTAGCCCGCTCACACGCACACGGAAAAGTATCCTGGGCTTACACAGAGACGTATCACTAGAGTCCCACAAAATGGAATATAGTGTTGCAAATAAAGTTTGGAATGACACAATTTCATGTGTACAACATCTAAAGACCTGCATCACTATACTGAGAGCGTTGCTGTTTCCAAAAGGACATATTGTGTTTTTGGAGCTTATGTTCATGTTTCATCTCTGCCCCTGTAACTGCTAAAAGAGCACGAGGAAGTCTATCATTGGCTAAGTTTCTCAAAAACAAGTGAGATCTTTTAAAAAGTCTCTGAACACTTCTATAATATGCCACTTACATAAAAAAATGGACATTAGGTTCAAATAAACTGAACTTCTCCTTTAATGTAATTGCACATAATGCCAATTAATAATGTACGCTACCCATGCAAACCAAAGCCTGACATTGGATTTGAAAAGCTCAATGACAGAAGCAGGAAACACAACTGGCAGGCATATTGCTGTGTTCATCAAATGTCCTGACAGGGTCTGTAAGCAACACCCAGCTGGGCTAAATTAGGTCCTCAGAAATCTCGAGACTCTCCCAAAAAATAGGAAAATCGTGCAGCACAGCTAAAGCAGCTTTGCTCTCATAATTGTGGCACTGCTGTCAAAATGACAGCCCTCCTTTACCATTGTCTCTGGCTAAATACACGCCACGTCACCGAGAAGCCTGTCCTGAGTTGAACCGAGCTGAACATTTCTGCATTGTATGTTGAGCCAGCATCGGAGGGCATGTATCCAAAAGAAAAGCTGCCGGACCTTTGAAGTTTAGAGATTAGCTGTTATTCTGAAAATGTATTGTCTAAAATAAATTCCACAACTTTTCTGCTTAAAACGGCATTGTTCGCTTGGTACATCCATTTTTGGACTATTAAATGAATGATATGCAGTATAGCCAATCATCAGCTGTTTACCAAAACAAGTCGTGGGGCAGCTGGTTTGTTGTTTTTCCAATCGCAGGAATGAGGAACCAGTCTAGCTCTTTCACACTCACCCCCTCCACACGCACACTCACCCCCTCCACACACACACACACACTCACCCCCTCCACACACACACACACACACACTCACCCCCTCCACACACACACTTACACCCCCGCTCTAAAAAGCAACTGTTCAACTCCACTATTTAGATATGCACATTCACAAGTACAATACTCTTCTACTACCGTGAGTTTCCCTTGAGTAGTTTCAATACCACAGAGGAGACCTACAGCTCAGCATTAGGGAGAAGAAACAGTCTCACATTGCCTTCTTATTCCTCTGGAGGAAAAAAAACTGTTAATGAAGACATCATTAGGGACTTTCCAAGGTTAAAGTAGATTTAGGTTGCTATGGTGAAAATGTATGGTGCCCATCAAAATAAGGGCTAAACTGCAGCGTTGGGAACCCTAGAAGGCAAAGCAGCACCAGGGTGTAATGAAAGGCAGTGGGCTACAAGTGGTGAGGTCACTGGCTCTCTCACATCTCCATGGTGACCTTGTCATCTGAAATAATCCGACTGTTCCCTGAGGTAACATAAAAAAAAGATTATGTAACGTAAAACCAATGTAAATTTTTGGTTGATATTTAATGGAGTTGAAATGTTAGTTCAACATGTTTTTGCCCGGTGACTATCTATCTGAAGGGTCTCTTATGCTCCTACTCTGATTGGTTGAAAGGTGACAGCTACTTTCATAAAGTCCACCAGCATGTGTATAATACCTTAGAAGTCTAAAACAATAGTCATTGAGTAGTAAATCAAATCAAATCAAATCAAATGTTATTTATCACGTGCTTCGTAAACAACAGTTGTAGGCTAACAGTGAAATGCTTACTTACAGGCCCTTCCAAACAATGCAGAGAAAAAATGATAACAGGTGGAATAAATACACAATGAGTAACGATAACTTGCCTATATACATACTATTTTTAGAAAATAAATGTTTGCGGTTGCATGAAGGCTGAATACCTACCGAGGAACATATGTTGATGGTAGTGCTTTGGCAAGGATTTTCACATACTACACTCACACGACCCTACAAGTGACATGACGAATAGATTTTCGGTTGGCATTCTTTCCAAATGGGTAACAATAAAGTCAAGACGAATTGTGACAGAGTCATTGTGTGTGAAAGTGACTTATTTCCCCGGTTTCCACAGTCCGCCTCCAAACCAACTAGAATGAGAAGAAGAAACAAGACGTCTATATTTTCACCTGGGTTTCCAGTGAGTGTCTGTGGTTATGTTGTGCAATATTTCCCCTTAATTGTTACAGCCAATCTGTCAGTAGAAGGGGTACTTGCTGATGATTCCCATGACATGTATCTATCCCTTCAATTCTACCACATCAAGGAAACAACAAAACAGAAGAAAAACATTGATAAGCAAAAATTGTTGAAACGGATTTGATTTAAAGCAGACGGAGCATTACAATTTTACAAAAGAGGGATCCGACAGCAATGTACACAACTACATCACTGAGCACACATAGGCCTATACAAACAGAAAAAAAAGCTAATTCCAATTTTCCTTTAACAGACTTTACCGTATTCTTATGCAAGTTTGAACCGGTCACCACTGCTATGGACCTTTCCACTCCTTAGTTCAGAGAAAATATCATGTACGAAGACACACACCATTAACGTATTATAAGGTGACTTATAAGTGTCGTCTCACGCCTCCGAGGCTTCCTATGCCTTTCGTTTAGCTCTGAAATAAACATGATTTATACATGGACCTTGGAAAGACATTGGTTACATCCCAAATAGCACCCTGTTCCCTATACAGTAAAGTGCCCTACTTTTGACCAGGGCCCTATGGTAAAAAAAAAGAAGGGGGGAAAGTAGTGCACTAGATAGGGAATAGGGTGCCATTTTGGATTTATGTTGAGGATGGTCTTGATATAGTCTTGATATAGATTAGTGTATTCTGATAAAATGAACTGGCAGTTATAGGAGTTGGCTTCAAAGGTTCTGGGTGTCCACAGTCACGTGAGTACTGCCATTTGATGTGGCCATGCTGAAGACGTGAACAATGAGAGTTTCACTTGCCTGCGAGACTTTGCCCAATTTCAACGCTTGCTTGCCCTCACATAACAAAGCCTGCCTTTGTTATCTTAAGGGGATAGAATCAATGGGATGGCAGGAATCCACCAGCCGTGCCAAAGGACTTTGATAATTTCAAATGCCCTCTGTGATGCTTGGCTGTAGCATGTCCTCGTTTAAAAACAAAATACGCTCCACACACACACACACACACATTCAATTTTCAATAATGAGTACACACAAGGTATCTCAAACTTACTCCAGTTGCTGGAGGGGGAGGGAGAGAGAGAGACAGAGATGTTTCAGCCCTATAAAGGCCTGTTGATCTGCTCAGTTATTATTGGTGAATCACAGCAGAGGGAGACAGCATGGGTTTAATCTTCATTTGCTGTGTTTGCTTAACGAGTTTACAGTAGAGTGATTTCTCTCCCCTCCTCCGCATTCACTGAGCCACTCAGAGGGAAGCTCTGTTCGGGGGAGGATAGTTTTACCAACAGTCAGCCAGGCAGAATGGAATCAATTTGGAAGGACATCTACTCTGTTGTGCTAGGATGAAAGTAATGACATCTTCAATGCTGTTTTCACCCTCGGAGTGATTTTAACAATGTATCTGCCTGTGGGGGCTTAATGAAGTAGGCTGAGGGATGTGCAGTGAACTGTCTCTGCCCACTGGTTCACCCCGTTCTCTCTGTCCACTGAATCACACTGGACGCATATGGTGTTCTGCAGACCTGGGTCCAAATAGTGTTTGAAATATTTCATATGCTTTAGTTGTGCTTGATTCAGCTTGTCTGGTGCGATGGTCCCAAAAGTGCAAACGCCCCCCACCCGGTGCTCCAGGTAGGCTCAGTAAAACATATTAAGTGCCTGAATGAATACACCTTTTAAAACTGAGTTATGTGGTGTAATGGTGAAGGGATAATGCTGCATTTGATCACTGTATGCAAAAACAAAATATAAACTTCTGATTAAGGAATTACATGGATTTTTACTACATTTTATACTTTTTTACGGTACAAGGTTATGGTAATGCACCATGTACATAATAGTACTGCGCCGCACATTGAACGTATTCTTAAATATTTAAAAATTGTTTTCATTGGAGAAAATATGTGGTCAATCATATTCCCAAGGGGCAGTAAAATGGTTTTATATAACGGGTGTTCTCATGCTATTCATCTGTTTGTTTTCAAAGTGACGACATTGGATAAAAGACTGAGTTCAAAATATATAAAACACTATACAGCCATACCGGTGACCTGATCTTAGGTTTGACAAGGTATTGGATTTCACATGATGAGAGAACGATGATGTTATATAACAGTGGACCTCGAATACAGCCAACACACCCCATCCATCATTGTCAGTCTTTAAAGTATCCACATGCCACACACTGTACCATTTTTCTATGCCCTGAGGGTTCATAAAGAACCGCTCCAAAGAAAGATCATAACAAAATGATGACTATTCGGATAGATTTGAATTCATGCATTAA
Organism: Oncorhynchus gorbuscha; assembly: GCF_021184085.1. Classification (NCBI taxonomy): domain Eukaryota; kingdom Metazoa; phylum Chordata; class Actinopteri; order Salmoniformes; family Salmonidae; genus Oncorhynchus; species Oncorhynchus gorbuscha. The sequence continues at coordinate 44,138,887 of NC_060191.1, read as the reverse complement.
TTAGCTATCTATTCTTTTCCATGTCATATATAGGTTTTGAGGATGGATAGGGGTCAATTATGTGTATGCTGTTTAATGACACACCTAGTCCTTTTGATCTCAATTTGTCACGAATTGGTTGTAGCTTTCAAATCACAATATTGCTGACGTTGCATGCTGTTCACTGGCACATATTCAAATCAAATCAAATCAAATTCATTTATATAGCCCTTCGTAAATCAGCTGATATCTCAAAGTGCTGTACAGAAACCCAGCCTAAAACCCCAAACAGCAAGCAATGCAGGTGTAAAAGCACGGTGGCTAGGAAAAACTCCCTAGAAAGGCCAAAACCTAGGAAGAAACCTAGAGAGGAACCAGGCTATGTGGTGTGGCCAGTCCTCTTCTGGCTGTGCCGGGTGGAGATTATAACAGAGCATGGCCAAGATGTTCAAATGTTCATAAATGACCAGCATGGTCCAATAATAATAAGGCAGAACAGTTGAAACTGGAGCAGCAGCACGGCCAGGTGGACTGGGGACAGCAAGAAGTCATCATGTCTGTCATGTTTGTCATTTATTATCATGTCTTGTCCCTGTGCTCCCCATTCTATTCGTTTCCCTCTGCTGGTCTTATTAGGTTCTTTCCCTCTTTCTATCCCTCTCTCTCCCCCTCCCTCTCTCACTCTCTCGCTCTCTCTTCTCTCTATCGTTCCGTTCCTGCTCCCAGCTGTTCCTATTCCCCTAATCATCATTTAGTCTTCCCACACCTGTTCCCGATCCTTTCCCCTGATTAGAGTCCCTATTTCTTCCTTTGTGTTCCGTTCCTGTCCTGTCGGTTCCTTGTTTAGAATTCACCGTGCTGTGATTGTGTATCGCCCTGTCCTGTCGTGTTTTTGCCTTCATCAGATGCTGCGTGTGAGCAGGTGTCTCTGTCAGCTACGGCCTGCGCCTACCCGAAGCGACCTGCAGTCTGTGGCCGCTTCTCCTGTTATTCCCCTCTACAGACTAGAGGATTTCTGTTATTCCCTGTTTGGACATTTCCTGTTAAGGATTCAGGATTTGTCGTTTTCTGTTTGGACTTGAATAAACTCTGTTTCTGTTAAGTCGCTTTTGGGTCCTCTTTCACCTGCATGACAGAAGGAACCGACCAAGGAATGGACCCAGCGACTTCAGACGCTCGTTACACTGCCGTCGAGATCCAAGGAGCCATGCTCGGCAGACACGAGCAGGAATTGTCTGCTGCTCGCCATGCCGTGGAGAACCTGGCCGCTCAGGTTTCCGACCTCTCTGGACAGTTCCAGAGTCTACGTCTCGTGCCACCTGTTACTTCCTGGCCTGCCGAGCCTCCAGAACCTAGGGTTAATAACCCACCTTGCTACTCCGGGCAGCCCACTGAGTGCCGCTCCTTTCTCACGCAGTGTGAGATTGTGTTCTCTCTCCAACCCAACACATACTCTAGAGAGAGAGCTCGGGTTGCTTACGTCATTTCACTCCTTACTGGCCGGGCTCGAGAATGGGGCACAGCTATCTGGGAGGCAAGGGCTGATTGCTCTAACAAGTTCCAGAACTTTAAAGAGGAGATGATTCGGGTTTTTGACCGTTCAGTTTTTGGTGGGGAGGCTTCTAGGGCCCTGGCTTCCTTATGCCAAGGTGAACGGTCCATAACGGATTATTCTATTGAGTTTCGCACTCTTGCTGCCTCTAGTGAGTGGAACGAGCCGGCGCTGCTCGCTCGTTTTCTGGAGGGACTCCACGCAGTGGTTAAGGATGAGATTCTCTCCCGGGAGGTTCCTTCAGATGTGGACTCTTTGATTGCTCTCGCCATCCGCATAGAACGACGGGTAGATCTTCGTCACCGGGCTCGTGGAAGAGAGCTCGCATCAACGGTGTTTCCCTGCTCCGCATCGCAACCATCTCCCTCCTCTGGCTTTGAGACTGAGCCCATGCAGCTGGGAGGGATTCGCATCTCGACTAAGGAGAGGGAACGGAGGATCACCAACCGCCTGTGCCTCTATTGCGGAGTTGCTGGACATTTTGTTAATTCATGTCCAGTAAAGCCAGAGCTCATCTGTAAGCGGAGGGCTACAGGTGAGCGCAACTACTCAAGTCTCTCCATCAAAATCCTGTACTACTTTGTCGGTCCATCTACGCTGGACCGGTTCGGGTGCTACATGTAGTGCCTTGATAGACTCTGGGGCTGAGGGTTGTTTCATGGACGAAGCATGGGTTCGGAAACATGACATTCCTTTCAGAGAGTTAGAGAAGCCTACGCCCATGTTCGCCTTAGATGGTAGTCATCTTCCCAGTATCAGATTTGAGACACTACCTTTAACCCTCACAGTATCTGGTAACCACAGTGAGACTATTTCTTTTTTGATTTTCCGTTCACCGTTTACACCTGTTGTTTTGGGTCATCCCTGGCTAGTATGTCATAATCCTTCTATTAATTGGTCTAGTAATTCTATCCTATCCTGGAACGTTTCTTGTCATGTGAAGTGTTTAATGTCTGCCATCCCTCCCGTTTCTTCTGTCCCTACTTCTCAGGAGGAACCTGGCGATTTGACAGGAGTGCCGGAGGAATATCATGATCTGCGCACGGTCTTCAGTCGGTCCCGAGCCAACTCCCTTCCTCCTCACCGGTCGTATGATTGTAGTATTGATCTCCTTCCGGGGACCACTCCTCCTCGAGGTAGACTATACTCTCTGTCGGCTCCCGAACGTAAGGCTCTCGAGGATTATTTGTCTGTGTCTCTTGACGCCGGTACCATAGTGCCTTCTTCCTCTCCGGCCGGGGCGGGGTTCTTTTTGTTAAGAAGAAGGACGGTACTCTGCGCCCTGCGTGGATTATCGAGGGCTGAATGACATAACGGTTAAGAATCGTTATCCGCTTCCCCTTATGTCATCAGCCTTCGAGATTCTGCAGGGAGCCAGGTGCTTTACTAAGTTGGACCTTCGTAACGCTTACCATCTCGTGCGCATCAGAGAGGGGGACGAGTGGAAAACGGCGTTTAACACTCCGTTAGGGCATTTTGAGTACCGGGTTCTGCCGTTCGGTCTCGCCAATGCGCCAGCTGTTTTTCAGGCATTAGTTAATGATGTTCTGAGAGACATGCTGAACATCTTTGTTTTTGTCTATCTTGACGATATCCTGATTTTTTCTCCGTCACTCGAGATTCATGTTCAGCACGTTCGACGTGTTCTACAGCGCCTTTTAGAGAATTGTCTCTACGTAAAGGCTGAGAAGTGCTCTTTTCATGTCTCCTCCGTTACTTTTCTCGGTTCCGTTATTTCCGTTGAAGGCATTCAGATGGATTCCGCTAAGGTCCAAGCTGTCAGTGATTGGCCCGTTCCAAGGTCACGTGTCGAGTTGCAGCGCTTTTTAGGTTTCGCTAATTTCTATCGGCGTTTCATTCGTAATTTCGGTCAAGTTGCTGCCCCTCTCACAGCTCTTACTTCTGTCAAGACGTGTTTTAAGTGGTCCGGTTCCGCCCAGGGAGCTTTTGATCTTCTAAAAGAACGTTTTACGTCCGCTCCTATCCTCGTTACTCCTGACGTCACTAGACAATTCATTGTCGAGGTTGACGCTTCAGAGGTAGGCGTGGGAGCCATTCTATCCCAGCGCTTCCAGTCTGACGATAAGGTTCATCCTTGCGCTTATTTTTCTCATCGCCTGTCGCCATCTGAGCGCAACTATGATGTGGGTAACCGTGAACTGCTCGCCATCCGCTTAGCCCTAGGCGAATGGCGACAGTGGTTGGAGGGGGCGACCGTTCCTTTTGTCGTTTGGACAGACCATAAGAACCTTGAGTACATCCGTTCTGCCAAACGACTTAATGCCCGTCAAGCTCGTTGGGCGTTGTTTTTCGCTCGTTTCGAGTTTGTGATTTCTTACCGTCCGGGTAGCAAGAACACCAAGCCTGATGCCTTATCCCGTCTGTTTAGTTCTTCTGTGGCTTCTACTGATCCCGAGGGGATTCTTCCTTATGGGCGTGTTGTCGGGTTAACAGTCTGGGGAATTGAAAGACAGGTTAAGCAAGCACTCACGCACACTGCGTCGCCGCGCGCTTGTCCTAGTAACCTCCTTTTCGTTCCTGTTTCCACTCGTCTGGCTGTTCTTCAGTGGGCTCACTCTGCCAAGTTAGCTGGTCATCCCGGTGTTCGAGGCACTCTTGCGTCTATTCGCCAGCGCTTTTGGTGGCCGACTCAGGAGCGTGACACGCGCCGTTTCGTGGCTGATTGTTCGGACTGCGCGCAGACTAAGTCGGGTAACTCTCCTCCTGCCGGTCGTCTCAGACCGCTCCCCATTCCTTCTCGACCATGGTCTCACATCGCCTTAGACTTCATTACCGGTCTGCCTTTGTCTGCGGGGAAGACTGTGATTCTTACGGTTGTCGATAGGTTCTCTAAGGCGGCACATTTCATTCCCCTCGCTAAACTTCCTTCCGCTAAGGAGACGGCACAAATCATTATTGAGAATGTATTCAGAATTCATGGCCTCCCGTTAGACGCCGTTTCAGACAGAGGCCCGCAATTCACGTCACAGTTTTGGAGGGAGTTCTGTCGTTTGATTGGTGCGTCCGTCAGTCTCTCTTCCGGGTTTCATCCCCAGTCTAACGGTCAAGCAGAGAGGGCCAATCAGACGATTGGTCGCATACTACGCAGCCTTTCTTTCAGAAACCCTGCGTCTTGGGCAGAACAGCTCCCTGGGCAGAATACGCTCACAATTCGCTTCCTTCGTCTGCTACCGGGTTATCTCCGTTTCAGAGTAGTCTGGGTTACCAGCCTCCTCTGTTCTCATCCCAGCTTGCCGAGTCCAGCGTTCCCTCCGCTCAAGCGTTTGTCCAACGTTGTGAGCGCACCTGGAGGAGGGTGAGGTCTGCACTTTGCCGTTACAGGGCACAGACGGTGAGAGCCGCCAATAAACGCAGGATTAAGAGTCCAAGGTATTGTTGCGGCCAGAGAGTGTGGCTTTCCACTCGCAACCTTCCTCTTACGACAGCTTCTCGTAAGTTGACTCCCGCGGTTCATTGGTCCGTTCCGTGTCTCCCAGGTCGTCAATCCTGTCGCTGTGCGACTGCTTCTTCCGCGACATCTTCGTCGCGTCCATCCTGTCTTCCATGTCTCCTGTGTTAAGCCCTTTCTTCGCACCCCGTTCGTCTTCCCTCCCCCTCCCGTCCTTGTCGAGAGCGCACCTATTTACAAGGTACATAAGATCATGGACATGCGTTCTCGGGGACGGGGTCACCAATACTTAGTGGATTGGGAGGGTTACGGTCCTGAGGAGAGGAGTTGGGTTCCGTCTCGGGACGTGCTGGACCGTTCACTCATCGATGATTTCCTCCGTTGCCGCCAGGATTCCTCCTCGAGTGCGCCAGGAGGCGCTCGGTGAGTGGGGGGTACTGTCATGTTTGTCATTTATTATCATGTCTTGTCCCTGTGCTCCCCATTCTATTCGTTTCCCTCTGCTGGTCTTATTAGGTTCTTTCCCTCTTTCTATCCCTCTCTCTCCCCCTCCCTCTCTCACTCTCTCGCTCTCTCTTCTCTCTATCGTTCCGTTCCTGCTCCCAGCTGTTCCTATTCCCCTAATCATCATTTAGTCTTCCCACACCTGTTCCCGATCCTTTCCCCTGATTAGAGTCCCTATTTCTTCCTTTGTGTTCCGTTCCTGTCCTGTCGGTTCCTTGTTTAGAATTCACCGTGCTGTGATTGTGTATCGCCCTGTCCTGTCGTGTTTTTGCCTTCATCAGATGCTGCGTGTGAGCAGGTGTCTCTGTCAGCTACGGCCTGCGCCTACCCGAAGCGACCTGCAGTCTGTGGCCGCTTCTCCTGTTATTCCCCTCTACAGACTAGAGGATTTCTGTTATTCCCTGTTTGGACATTTCCTGTTAAGGATTCAGGATTTGTCGTTTTCTGTTTGGACTTGAATAAACTCTGTTTCTGTTAAGTCGCTTTTGGGTCCTCTTTCACCTGCATGACAATGTCAGGTAGTCCTGAGGCATGGTCCGAGGGCTCAGGTCCTCCGAGAGAGAGAAAGAAAGAGAGAAAGAGAGAATTAGAGAGAGCACACTTAAATTCACACAGGACACCGAATAGGACAGGAGAAGTACTCCAGATATAACAAACTGACCCCAGCCCTCCAACACATAAACTACTGCAGCATAAATACTGGAGGCTGAGACAGGAGGGGTCAAGCGACACTGTGGCCCCATCCGAGGACACCCCCGGACAGGGCCGAACAGGAAGGATATAACCCCACCCACTTTGCCAAAGCACAGCCCCCACACCACTAGAGGGATATCTTCAACCACCAACTTACCATCCTTTGACAAGGCCGAGTATAGCCCACAAAGATCTCTGCCACGGCACAACCCAAGGGGGGGCGCCAACCCAGACAGGAAGATCACATCAGTGACTCAACCCACTCAAGTGACGCACCCCTCCTAGGGACGGTATGAAAGAGCCCCAGTAAGCCAGTGACTCAGCCCCTGTAATAGGGTTAGAGGCAGAGTATCCCAGTGGAAAGAGGGGAACCGGCCAGCAGAGACAGCAAGGGTGGTTCGTTGCTCCAGAGTCTTTCCGTTCACCTTCCCACTCCTGGGCCAGACTACACATATGACCCACTGAAGAGATGAGTCTTCAGTAAAGACTTAAAGGTTGAGACCGAGTTTGTGTCCCTTACATGGGTAGGCAGACCATTCCATAAAAATGGAGCTCTATAGGAGAAAGCCCTGCCTCCAGCTGTTTGCTTAGAAATTCTAGGCACAATTAGGAGGCCTGCGTCTTGTGACCGTAGCATACATGTAGGTATGTACGGCAGGACCAAATCAGAGAGATAGGTAGGAGCAAGCCCATGTAATGTTTTGTAGGTTTGCAGTAAAACCTTGAAATCAGCCCTTGCCTTGACAGGAAGCCAGTGTAGGGAGGCTAGCACTGGGGTTATATGATCACATTTTTTGGTTCTAGTCAAGATTCTAGCAGCCGTATTTAGCACTAACTGAAGTTTATTTAGTGCTTTATCCGGGTAGCCGGAAAGTAGAGCATTGCAGTAGTGTAACCTAGAAGTGACAAAAGTCAGGGGATGGTAGGGGACGCCATGTGCGACTGACGTGTTTTCCGTTTGATCCCGTGGTATTCTTAAAGTTTATGTGAATTCTGCAGCAGAACCATATTTATTTTCAAATATTAATTTGGTGATCCCTTTCCGTAAAAAACAAGACTACTTTGCTTCCGAATGTCAGCATGTCGACCAAGCATAAGGCCAAAAGCATGACTTTGAGAAAACCCGGCCTACAAGACCCGCTCTCATCACCGCCCTCTCCTGAGTCTGAGGGCCCGGGGACGCACACTTTAACCGGGGGCGCGGCTTGGCCTAGCGGCGCTGAAATGGACATTCTCGAGGCCATCAAACTACTACGCTCTGAGATAGTTGAAATGAAAACACAGAATACAGGAGGTTTCTGATACTTTAAAAGCAGATTTAACCATCCTGTGGAACGAGATTGTGCCAGCAATCACAATACTCAAAATAACTGCGTCACACACTACAACGATTGCGGCACTGGAGGCCTCCGCTACTAATGTCTCCGATTTAACTACATCCCTGGAGGCTGAAGTTAAACGCCTAGCTGCGGATTTGAAAAAGGTGAAGGAGAGCTGCGTGAGTCTAGAGGGATTCTCTCGCTGCAATAATCTGAGACTTATATCGGTCCCAGAGTCCGCCGAAATGCATCGCGCCACGGATTTCATTTTGGGGATGCTGAAGGATGTTCTTGCCTTAGATGAAAAGAACCTGATTGATCGAGCCCACCGGTCGCTGCGCCCAAAGCCCCGGGATGGGGAGAGGCCCTGTGACATAATTCTTCGAGTGCACTTTTTTCATGAGAAGATGGAGATTCTCCGACGAGCCCGCAATACCACTCTGAGCTTTCAAGGACAGAGCTTTTCCATCTACCAGGACTACTCCCCCACTGTTTCCAGGCAGCGCGCAGCTTTCGGACAGGCCAAACGAGTACTTCGGGACCATCCAAGTGTGAAGTATGGACTGCGATTCCCAGCCCGTTATGGATATCTCACAAGGGTAAAGACTACACATTTGAATCTCCGGATGAGGCTATGGCTCACATTCAACGTCACATCAAGAAGTCTTGAATATGCTCACAGTTCAGCAACTGTTGCTTGCGTACTGTGGATGGTAAGTAACCCACTTGTGGTACAATTATGCTTAGACATAACAGGCTAGTCTTGTATAGTTGGTGAAACTATTCAGGCTTATTTGAGGTGATCTAATGTTTTGATCGTCTAGTGTGCGTGCCTTATCTCGCTCACCTATTTAGTTTGTTTACACATTGTCTCGGTGACTCAAAATATTTTTGGTTATTTGTTTACTGCATCCGTTTGCATTGACCCAGTTAACAGTAAATGTCTCCCGAGGCTACACGGTTTTTGGGGCCTCACTTTAATTTTAAAAGTTTTGAGCGTCATTTATGCCCAGCAAACTTTCAACGTTGCGCACACTTAGTTTTTTGGTATTGGTTGTAAGCTGTCTCAGCTTCAACTAGACTACTATTATAATTACTATTATTTTTGTTTGTCTTACTACGATTTCCTTACTTCAAATTAGATTTTTGGCTGAGAGCCTTTATACATTTGATTTATTTTCCCTCTCAATGCCTGTTAAAAGACTGGGAATACAATTATATACATCTACAAGTGGTGCTTTTGTCATTCCGTTTGCACAAGGGATTCGCCTTTTTTATTTGAAAAAATACATACAAATCTTTCTTTTTGCTGCTTGATCCACTAACAAAATGTGACTTTAAAGAGCGGGACTGTGGGTTTAGGTTTAAGACCGCACTCTCACAGACATACTGTGCGAAGAGAACATGTTCTATTTAGACTTGTATCTCGTTTGGGGAGGTATTGTCTGGGGTGGGGGGGCAGGTTGAATTGTTCAGTTCTAATGTTGTCATTCTGTCTTTTTAGTTTTTTATCTGTTTTTTTTCCCGGTACTTTTTCCAAACATTTACCACCGTACATTATTACTCTGAGACAAGTTATTCTGGGGGTTTTGGGCGCTCATTGCTTTTCCATCCTATGCTCTAATGACAGGGTTGAATAACGGGAATGCCCAGAGGGGCCAAAATAATACGATCAAGTACATTTCTTGGAATACCAAAGGGGTTAACAACCCGGTGAAGTGATATTTCCTCCATATTTGAACGATGGGGCTTTTGGCATTTGGCACTCACTAGGCCTCTCTTCGCTAGCCCAATTATTCTTTGATGATACATTTGCCTCTTTTTCTCAGCTGCAGGAAAAGTTCAATCTCCCCCAATCCCACTTTTTCCTCTATCTCCAGACTAGAAACTTTGTCAGGGCTAACACACCTGGATTTCCCAATAGGCCTGCGAATACAGCTATAGAGAGCATCTTGGAGCTGAACAAGCTTCCTAGGGGCGCAATTTCAGATGTATATGCAATCATTAATGACTTATGGAACCCTTCTTTGGTGCCTTTAAAAACTCGATGGGAAAAGGATTTGGGGGAGGAACTTGGGGAAGACGCCTGGGAATCTGTGCTGCACTGGGTGCACTCGTCCTCTTTTAGCACTAGACACAGCCTCATTCAATTCAAGGTGGTTCACCGTATCCACTGGTTGGGGGCCAAACTTGGAAGAATATTCTCTGATTTTGATCCTACCTGTGTCAGATGTAAAGTGGAACCAGCCACACTGTTGCATATGTTTTGGGGCTGTCATAAACTGTCAGGTTTCTGGGAATTAATATTTAAATGTTTGTCTGATATATATGACACTGTTATAGATCCGTCTCCCCTTACAGCCCTTTTTGGAGTACTGCCCATGGGTACCCCCTATCAAGAATCCAGTCGGACACTGTTGCTTATACAACTCTTTTAGCTAGACGGCTAATACTACAGAACTGGAAGATGGCAGCTCCCCCATCTTATAAATATTGGGTGAGGGATGTGTTGTGCTCTCTGAAACTAGAAAAAATCTAATTCAATTCACGTGGGAACCCCAAACTGTTTAATGAGGCTTGGGCTCCATTCCGGTCTTACTTTAAACAGTCCATCCTCTGATGGCATTCCAATGAATACTAAAATAAGTCTGTGACTTAAGGATTGGAGGAGCATCTCTCTGTGTTTTTGCTGGGGGGGCATTAAGGTCCATGTGCTTATTGATTGTGATCCGCAGATGCCTTGTTCATCTTGCTCGGGCAGAGACTGAAGTGTGAGCTTGTTTTTCCCAGTTATTTTTACACTTTGTTCACGCCTACATGAATAATCATTTAATTGTTTTATTTTAAAGCATTGTAAAAAAAAAAAACCTGTCCAGTGGATGGTCGGCCTGTGGCAGTGACTCTCTGTGAGTGGTTGCATTTCTCCACCCTTATCCCTTGACTGTTTACAGGAACAATGGTGAGGTGTTTGCTCTGTCCCTGTACTATAGATTGCCCTTTAACCTCTGTAGCCTTCTGCCTGGTATGTTTAACTTGTCTGGTATCTTTAAAGCTATTTTTTTATTTGTATTTGTATTTTTATATTTTTTCTAGTTGAGTATATTATTTATATTGCTTTGTGTTGTCTATGTGTGTGTGTGTGTGTGTGTGTGTGTGTGTGTGTGTGTGTGTGTGTGTGTGTGTGTGTGTGTGTGTGTGTGTGTGTGTGTGTGTGTGTGTGTGTGTGTGTGTGTGTGTGTGTGTGTGTGTGTGTGTGTGTGTGTGTGTGTGTGTGTAAAACTTAATAAACAGAGTAAAAAAAAAAAAGAAGTGACAAAAGCATGGATGAATTTTTCTGCATCATTTTTGGACAGAAAGTTTCTGATTTTTGCAATGTTACGTAGATGGAAAAAAGCTGTCCTTGAAATGGTCTTGATATGTTCTTCAAAAAAGAGATCAGGGTCTAGAGTAACGCCGAGGTCCTTCCCAGTTTTATTTGACTTATTGACTTTTTGACTTTTTGGTTTGAAATACTAACATTTCCATGTAGACTTTTTTTTACATTTAGTGTTTTGGACAAATAATGTGAAATGAAAGTTTCATGTTACCAGTATTATTATAAGGTAGAGAAAGCAAGTGATAGATTAGCTAAAACTATGGCCTGTGGATAGATATTTTGGAGTGACTCGTGTTCAGTACAGTATATCCCTGTCTTTCAACAGGTACTTAATGCAAAATACCACAAACGGTGTCAAGTTCCTCTCCAGAAGATATACTGTCCCCTCTCAGGTGTACAGAACTCCTCATCAGTTGGCCAATAGTAAATGAGCTCAAGCTTCTTTAGCTTGGTGCTAACATAATGCTGCGACTGACATGGTTGTCAATGTGCTCTACTAGCGTTTATGTGGCGGCCTGGACCACAGTGGGCACGGTGAGTACGGTAAATTCTAGATTATTCAATCCTTGATGTATTAAAACAGCAGAGAGGCTCACACACCATATAAACATGGAGGCAGACAGTTTGAATTAGATGTGTATGTGGTGTAATGGCGGTGGCTCAGATTGCCAGCTCCCTCATCATTCCAAATGGATTCTGTAATATATCACTGTCAATTTAATCCAGCCTTTCATCAAATGTATTTAAATCAGAGACAAACCACTACATACAAGTAGTATTTTGCTTGAGCCTGCCTGGAGTGCAATTGGTTCCATTGTGCCAAACAAGCTCAATCAGGCACAGCAAAGATATTTCTATGATTTGAAATACTATTTGAACTCAGGTCTGGCAGTCAGTTCCTTTCCACGGCCGCTATGAGCTTGTACACATGGAGGACATACATTGTGCTGGTTAGGATTCAGTTGCCTTAGCTTGTTGTCAGCAATACCATCTAGAGTCAGTTTTGTTTATTCCTCTCAAGCCTTTTAGACTTCTAAATGCTAAACATGATGGATCCCTGTTTTCTATTATTTTCACTGCCTGGAAGAATCTGACAGTCTCTCATTTGGACGCTGGAAAGTGACTCCAGGAAAGCAACACCTCATTCCAAACACATTTCAGCCGTTTGGTGCCGTTATTCCATTCCGATGATGACAGACAAATGTCATGCAGAGAATCCCTTCCAAATAAAACCCTCATATAGTAGAGTTAGTAAGGACAAATAATGAAGAGGTTTGGAAGAGAACTAACAAATAGATGTTTAAAAAGACATTTTGTTCTTCACATTGGGAAAAGTTAAATCAATAAACAATCTCAAAAAAACATTCAACTGATTCTGTTTGCTCATATGTTGCAATTTGACCACAGTGATTTCATGGACTTGACCTTGAGGCCCAGCTATTCAATCAGCTTTAAAAAACAAAAAAACAAGAACTGCTGCAAACTGTTAACCTCTGACATATGATATTATTTTGGGAATATTACAACATGAATGTAGACACATTCGTAGTACATAACATGCTATGGCAGACCTACAGATTTTCCACAATACACCGTACAGAACATGTCTGAGAACCAAGCATGACAGCAGGGGTTAGTCTGAAAATACGTGTGGCTCACCTTATCCATTCTTCTCTACACAGTCAACTTCATCATCATCATCATCATCATCATCATTTTTTCATCATCAAAATTCATCAGTTAAAAACTACAAACAATGCCTATAGGATAACACACCAACATAATAATAATACACATTTTCAGTCTCATCCTCATCATGCATATAAGAGTCTGTTCTTAAATCATCAGGAGTGATTATGATATCAAACTACATGGCGTTATCTAATGAGTTTGAGATTGAAAACACTCCAAATGTCCTAAACCTGGCAATGAAAAAGCAATAGGCCCCTAGCTCTGCCTGTAGTCCTTCACCTTGAATTGCTTCAATGAGACCAGATGCTTCCTGGAATGTGGGCAGATTAAAGTAGCTGGAGAGACAGACTGCCATCTTTATCAGTGAGGAGCCCCACAACCTACATAGTTCCTCTGTGTGTGAATACAGGTCAGACCTTCCCCTAGCACTCAGGGCCAGTCAGGGGACTGCAGTTAGACCAGGGAGAGGCTCAGACTTTCCCCTAGCACTCAGGGCTAGCCAGGGGGCTGCAGATAGACCAGGGAGAGGCTCAGACTTTCCCCTAGCACTCAGGGCCAGCCAGGGGACTGCAGTTAGACCAGGGAGAGGCTCAGGCCTTATCCTACGACTCAGGGCCAGCCAGGGGACTGCAGTTAGACCAGGGAGAGGCTCAGACCTTCCCCTAGCACTCAGGGCCAGCTAAGGGGCTGCAGTTAGATCAGGGAGAGGCTTAGACCTTCCCCTAGCACTCAGGGCCAGCTAAGGGGCTGCAGATAGACCAGGGAGAGGCTCAGACTTTCCCCTAGCACTCAGGGCTAGCCAGGGGGCTGCAGATAGACCAGGGAGAGGCTCAGACCTTCCCCTAGCACTCAGGGTCAGCCAGGTGGCTTGTAGTTAGACCAGAAAGAGGCTCAGACTTCCATGACAGCTCTCTCCCTGTGGAGATGGAATGTGAGAGATATCGCTGAGAAAGTTAGCGGAGATGTTTTGTATTGGCATTGCCAACATCAGACTGCGCCAAACGTCCAATGTATAGTGTAGCTGTAAGGTTGTAGAATGGGTTTTGTCGAACAGAGGGGTGGACCACTGACAGTAGATTTTGAGTGTTAAGGATGAAGTGAACAGGGTAGAAAGTCAACCCATTCTCACTTGGAATCTGCCTGATAAGAATGAAGTCATGCTAAGTCAAATAATCAGTAGTGATTTACATTTACATTTACATTTAAGTCATTTAGCAGACGCTCTTATCCAGAGCGACTTACAAATTGGTGCATTCACCTTATGACATCCAGTGGAACAGTCACTTTACGATAGTGCATCTAAATCTTAAAGGGGGGAAATACTTATCCTATCCTAGGTATTCCTTAAAGAGGTGGGGTTTCAGGTGTCTCCGGAAGGTGGTGATTGACTCCGCTGTCCTGGCGTCGTGAGGGAGTTTGTTCCACCATTGGGGGGCCAGAGCAGCGAACAGTTTTGACTGGGCTGAGCGGGAGCTGTACTTCCTCAGTGGTAGGGAGGCGAGCAGGCCAGAGGTGGATGAACGCAGTGCCCTTGTTTGGGTGTAGGGCCTGATCAGAGCCTGGAGGTACTGAGGTGCCGTTCCCCTCACAGCTCCGTAGGCAAGCACCATGGTCTTGTAGCGGATGCGAGCTTCAACTGGAAGCCAGTGGAGAGAACGGAGGAGCGGGGTGACGTGAGAGAACTTGGGAAGGTTGAACACCAGACGGGCTGCGGCGTTCTGGATGAGTTGAAGGGGTTTAATGGCACAGGCAGGGAGCCCAGCCAACAGCGAGTTGCAGTAATCCAGACGGGAGATGACAAGTGCCTGGATTAGGACCTGCGCCGCTTCCTGTGTGAGGCAGGGTCGTACTCTGCGGATGTTGTAGAGCATGAACCTACAGGAACGGGCCACCGCCTTGATGTTGGTTGAGAACGACAGGGTGTTGTCCAGGATCACACCAAGGTTCTTAGCGCTCTGGGAGGAGGACACAATGGAGTTGTCAACCGTGATGGCGAGATCATGGAACGGGCAGTCCTTCCCCGGGAGGAAGAGCAGCTCCGTCTTGCCGAGGTTCAGCTTGAGGTGGTGATCCGTCATCCACACTGATATGTCTGCCAGACATGCAGAGATGCGATTCGCCACCTGGTCATCAGAAGGGGGAAAGGAGAAGATTAGTTGTGTGTCGTCTGCATAGCAATGATAGGAGAGACCATGTGAGGTTATGACAGAGCCAAGTGACTTGGTGTATAGCGAGAATAGGAGAGGGCCTAGAACAGAGCCCTGGGGGACACCAGTGGTGAGAGCGCGTGGTGAGGAGACAGATTCTCGCCACGCCACCTGGTAGGAGCGACCTGTCAGGTAGGACGCAATCCAAGCGTGGGCCGCGCCGGAGATGCCCAACTCGGAGAGGGTGGAGAGGAGGATCTGATGGTTCACAGTATCGAAGGCAGCAGATAGATCTAGAAGGATGAGAGCAGAGGAGAGAGAGTTAGCTTTAGCAGTGCGGAGCGCCTCCGTGATACAGAGGAGAGCAGTCTCAGTTGAATGACTAGTCTTGAAACCTGACTGATTTGGATCAAGAAGGTCATTCAGAGAGAGATAGCGGGAGAGCTGGCCAAGGACGGCACGTTCAAGAGTTTTGGAGAGAAAAGAAAGAAGGGATACTGGTCTGTAATTGTTGACATCGGAGGGATCGAGTGTAGGTTTTTTCAGAAGGGGTGCAACTCTCGCTCTCTTGAAGACGGAAGGGATGTAGCCAGCGGTCAGTGATGAGTTGATGAGCAAGGTGAGGTAAGGGAGAAGGTCTCCGGAAATGGTCTGGAGAAGAGGGGAGGGGATAGGGTCAAGCGGGCAGGTTGTTGGGCGGCCGGCCGTCACAAGACGCGAGATTTCATCTGGAGAGAGAGGGGAGAAAGAGGTCAGAGCACAGGGTAGGGCAGTGTGAGCAGAACCAGCGGTGTCGTTTGACTTAGCAAACGAGGATCGGATGTCGTCGACCTTCTTTTCAAAATGGTTGACGAAGTCGTCTGCAGAGAGGGAGGAGGGGGAGGGGAGGAGGATTCAGGAGGGAGGAGAAGGTGGCAAAGAGCTTCCTAGGGTTAGAGGCAGATGCTTGGAATTTAGCGTGGTAGAAAGTGGCTTTAGCAGCAGAGACAGAGGAGGAAAATGTAGAGAGGAGGGAGTGAAAGGATGCCAGGTCCGCAGGGAGGCGAGTTTTCCTCCATTTCCGCTCGGCTGCCCGGAGCCCTGTTCTGTGAGCTCGCAATGAGTCATCGAGCCACGGAGCGGGAGGGGAGGACCGAGCCGGCCTGGAGGATAGGGGACATAGAGAGTCAAAGGATGCAGAGAGGGAGGAGAGGAGGGTTGAGGAGGCAGAATCAGGAGATAGGTTGGAGAAGGTTTGAGCGGAGGGAAGAGATGATAGGATGGAAGAGGAGAGAGTAGCGGGGGAGAGAGAGCGAAGGTTGGGACGGCGCGATACCATCCGAGTAGGGGCAGTGTGGGAGGTGTTGGATGAGAGCGAGAGGGAAAAGGATACAAGGTAGTGGTCGGAGACTTGGAGGGGAGTTGCAGTGAGGTTAGTGGAAGAACAGCATCTAGTAAAGATGAGGTCGAGCGTATTGCCTGCCTTGTGAGTAGGGGGGGAAGGTGAGAGGGTGAGGTCAAAAGAGGAGAGGAGTGGAAAGAAGGAGGCAGAGAGGAATGAGTCAAAGGTAGATGTGGGGAGGTTAAAGTCGCCCAGAACTGTGAGAGGTGAGCCGTCCTCAGGAAAGGAGCTTATCAAGGCATCAAGCTCATTGATGAACTCTCCGAGGGAACCTGGAGGGCGATAAATGATAAGGATGTTAAGCTTGAAAGGGCTGGTAACTGTGACAGCATGGAATTCAAAGGAGGCGATAGACAGATGGGTAAGGGGAGAAAGAGAGAATGACCACTTGGGAGAGATGAGGATCCCGGTGCCACCACCCCGCTGACCAGAAGCTCTCGGGGTGTGCGATAACACGTGGGCGGACGAAGAGAGAGCAGTAGGAGTAGCAGTGTTGTCTGTGGTGATCCATGTTTCCGTTAGTGCCAAGAAGTCGAGGGACTGGAGGGAGGCATAGGCTGAGATGAACTCTGCCTTGTTGACCGCAGATCGGCAATTCCAGAGGCTACCGGAGACCTGGAACTCCACGTGGGTCGTGCGCGCTGGGACCACCAGATTAGGGTGGCCGCGGCCACGCGGTGTGGAGCGTTTGTATGGTCTGTGCAGAGAGGAGAGAACAGGGATAAACAGACACATAGTTAACAGGCTACAGAAGATAAGTTGAACATAAGTCCACCGTTGAGTTGTTGCACTCACATCTGTATTTATGAAGTGCTTTGAAAGGCTGGTCATGACACACATCAACACCATCATCCCAGACATCATCATAGTCCCACTCCAATTCGCATACCATCCCAATAGATCTACAGATGAAACCATCTTAATTGCAATTCACACTGACCTCTCCCACCTGGACAAGAGGGAAAATAACAACGTGAGAATGCTGTTCATAGACTACAGCTCAGCATTTAACACCATAGTCCGCTCCAAGCTCATCACCAAACTTTGACTGAAACCCTCCCTCTGCAACTGGATCCTAGACTCCCTAACGGGCCGGCCCCAGGTGGTGGGGATAGGCAACACCTCCACCACGCTGATCCTCAACACCCTCATGGGTGTGGGCTTAGTTCCCTTCTGTACTCCCTGTTCACCCACGTCTCCAACACCATCAGCAAGTTTGCTGATGATACGACGATGGCGATGAGTCAGCCTACAGGGAGCAGGTCAGAGACTTAGCAGAGACTTAGCACAGTGGTGCCAGGACAACAACCTCTCCCTTAACGTTTAGCAAGACCAAGGAGTTTATCGTGGACTATAGGAGAGCACACCCCATTCACAACGGCGGGCCTGTTGTGGAGCAGGTCGAGAGCTTCAAGTTCCTTGGAATCCACATCACCATGCACGGTCTTGAAGAAAGGAAAATAACGCCTCTTCCCCCTCAAGAGGCTGAAAAGATTTGGCATGGGACCCTCGGATCCTCAAAAAGTTCTACAGCTGCACCATCGAGAGCATCTTGACTGGCTGCATCACCGCTTGGTATGTCAAATGCACCACCTTGACCGCAAAGTGCTACAGAGGGTGGTGCGGACAGCCCAGTACATCACTGGGGCCGAGCTCCCTGCCATCTAGGACCTCTATATCAGGAAGTGTCAGAGGAAGGCCTGAAAAATTGCCAAAGAATAAAGCCACCCAAGTCATAGACTGTTCACTTTGTTACCGATCGTCAAACGGCACCGGAGCATCGGCTCTCGGACCAACAGCTTCTACCTCCAAGCCATAAGTTTAAATAGCATGACTGCTAAATAGTACATTTATGGTCCACAAACTATACACACACTCCGTAGACTATATACACACACCATATACACACACTCCGTAGACTATATACACACACCATATACACACACTCTGTAGACTATATACACACACCATATACACACACTCCGTAGACTATATACACTCACCATATACACACACTCCGTAGACTATATACACACACCATATACACACACTCCGTAGACTATATACACACACCATATACACACACTCCGTAGACTATATACACACACCATATACACACACTCTGTAGACTATATATACACACCATATACACACACCATATACACACACTCCGTAGACTATATACACACACCATATACACACACTCCGTAGACTATATACACACACCATATACACACACTCTATAGACTATATACACACACTATATACACACACTCCATAGACTATATACACACCATATACACACACTCTGTAGACTATATATACACACCATATACACACTCACTAGACAATATATACAAACCACATACACACACTCTCTAGACTATATATACACACCATATACACATACTCCGTAGACTATATATACACACCATATACACACTCACTAAACTATATATACACACACTCTGTAGACTATATATATACACAATATATACACACTCACTAGACTATATGCAGTGCCTTGCAAAAATATTCACCCCCGTGGCATTTTTCCTACTTTGTTGCATTACAACCTGTAATTTAAATGGATTTTATTTGGATTTCATGTAATAGACATACACAAAATAGTCCAAATTACTTCTAAAAAATAAAAAAACGAAAAGTGGTGCATGCATATCTAGCCACCCCCTTTGCTATGAAGCCCCTAAATAAGATCTGGTGCAACCAATTACCTTCAGAAGTCACCTAATTAGTTAAATAAAGTCCACCTGTGTGCAATCTATTTATCACATGATCTGATACATGATCTCAGTATATATACACCTGTTCTGAAAGGCCCCAGACTCTGCAACACCACTAAGCAAGGGGCACAACCAAGCAAGTGGTACCATGAAGACCAAGGAGCTCTCCAAACAGGTCAGGGACAAAGTTGTGGAGAAGTACAAATCAGGGTTGGGTTATAAAAAAATATCTGAAACTTTGAACATCCCACAGAGCACCATTAAATCCATAATTAAAAAATGGAAAGAATATGGCACCACAACAAACCTGCCAAGAGAGGGCCACCCACCAAAACTCACAGACCAGGCAAGGATGGCATTAGTCAGAGAGGCAACAAAGATACCAAAGATAACCCTGAAGGAGCTGCAAAGTTCCACAGCGGAGATTGGAGTATCTGTCCATAGGACCACTTTAAGCCATACACTCCACAGAGCTGGGCTTTACAGAAGAGTGACCAAACAAAAATTAGCAAACATGTTTGGTGTTTGCCAAAAGGCATGTGGGAGACTCCCCAAACATATAGCTTTTTGGCCATCAAGGAAAATGCTATGTCTGGCGCAAAAGTGAAGCATGGTGATGACAGCATCATGCTGTGGGGATGTTTTTCATCGGCAGGGACTGGGAAACTGGTCAGAATTGAAGGAATTATGGATGGTGCTAAATACAGGGAAATTCTTGAGGGACGGAGGTTCACTTTCTAGCAGGACAATGACCCTACGCATACTGCTAAAGCAACACTCGAGTGGTTTAAGGGGAAACATTTAAATGTCTTGGAATGGCCTAGTCAAAGCCCAGACCTCAATCCAATTGAGAGTCTGTGGTATGACTTAAAGATTGCTGTACACAAGAACCCATCCAACTTGAAGGAGTTGGAGCAGTTTTGTCTTGAAGACTGGGCAAAAATCCCAGTGGCTAGATGTGCCAAGCTTATAGAGACATACCCCAAGAGACTTACAGCTGGATTTGCTGCAAAAGGTGGCTCTACAAAGTATTGACTTTGGGGGGGGGGGGGTGAATAGTTATGCACGCTCAAGTTTTCCGTTTTGTTTTGTCTTATTTCTTGTTTGTTTCACAAAAAAAATATTTCCCATCTTCAAAGTGGTAGGCATGTTGTGTAAATCAAATGACAAACCCCCCCAAAAATACATTTTAATTCCAGGTTGTAGGAATACTTTCGCACGCCAATGTATGCACACCATATACACACACTCACTCACATCACATTAAAGTTTTGGCCTGGATTAGATCTTATCTGTCGGAAAGATATCAGTTTGTCTCTGTGGATGGTTTGTCCTCTGACAAATCAACTGTACATTTCAGTGTTCCTCAAGGCTCCGTTTTGTGACCACTATTGTTTTCACTATATATTTTACCTATTGGTGATGTTATTCGGAAACATAATGTTAACGTTCAATGCTATGTGGATGACACACAGCTGTACATTTCGATGAAACAGGTGAAGCCCCAAAATTGCCCTCCCTGGAAGCCTGTGTTTCAGAAAAAAGGAAGTGGATGGCGGCAAATGTTCTACTTTTAAACTCGGACAAAACAGAGATGCTTGTTCTAGGTCCCAAGAAACAAAGAGATCTTCTGTTGAATCTGACAATTAATCTTGATGGTTGTACAGACATCTAAAAAAACTGTGAAGGGCCTCGACATAACTCTGGACCTTGATCTCTCTTTTGACGAGCATATCAAGACTGTTTCAAGGACAGCTTTTTTCCATCTACGTAACACTTCAAAAATCAGAAACCTTCTTTCCAAAAATTATGCAGAAAAATGTATCCAAGCTGTTGTCACTTCTAGGTTAGACTACTGCAATGCTCTACTTTCCGGCTACCCGGATAAAGCACTAAATAAACTTCAGTTAGTTCTAAACACGGCAACCCAAAAATGTTATCAAATTACTCCAGTGCTAGCCTCTCTACACTGGCTTCCTGTTAAGGTAAGGGCTGATTTCAAGATTTTACTGCTAACCTACAAAAGCATTACATGGGCTTGCTCCTACCTATCTTTCCGATTTGGTCCTGCCGTACATACCTACACGTATGCTCCGGTTACAAGACGCAGGCCTCCTTAC
This sequence comes from Oncorhynchus gorbuscha, assembly GCF_021184085.1. Taxonomy (NCBI): domain Eukaryota; kingdom Metazoa; phylum Chordata; class Actinopteri; order Salmoniformes; family Salmonidae; genus Oncorhynchus; species Oncorhynchus gorbuscha. The sequence goes on along the minus strand of NC_060191.1, from coordinate 44,117,971 downwards.
TGTCCCTAGAATTTCTAAGCAAAGGCTGGAGGTAGAACCATTTTTATTGAATGGTCTGCCTATCCATGTGAGAGACGCAGACTCGGTCTCATCCTTTGAGTCTTTATACTCATCTCTTCAATAAATACTCTTCCCTTCAATAGGTCCTATGATTGAGTGTAGTCTGGCCCAGGAGTGTGAAGGTGAACGGAAAGGCACTGGAGCAACGAACCGCCATTGCTGTCTCTGCCTGGCCGGTTCCCCTCACTCCACTGGAATTCTCTGCCTCAAACCCTATTACAGGGGCTGAGTCACTGGCTTACTGGTACTCTTTCATGCAATCCCTAGGAGGGGTGCGTCACTTGAGTGGGTTGAGTCACTGACGCCCCCCCCCCCCCTCTTGGGTTGTGCCGTGGGGGAGATCTTCGTGGGCTATACTCGGCCTTGTCAAAGGATGGTAAGTTGGTGGTTGAAGATATCCCTCTAGTGGTGTGGGGGCTGTGCTTTGGCAAAGTGGATGGGGTTATATCCTGCCTGTTTGGCCCTGTCCGGGGTTAATGTCGGACAGGGCTACAGTGTCTCCCGACCCCTCCTGTCTCAGCCTCCAGTATTTATGCTGAAAGTGTGTATGTGTCGGAGGATAGGGTCAGTCTGTTATATCTGTTCACCGGATGTGATATTTGTCCCAGACCTGCTGTTTTCAACTCTCTAGAGACAGCAGGAGCGGTAGGGATACGCTGAATTATCGGCTATGAAAGTCAACTGACATTTACTCCTGAGGTGCTGACCTGTTGCACCCTCAACAACCACTGTGATTGTTATTATTTGACCCTGCTCTTCATCTATGAACATTTGAACATCTTGACCATGTTCTGTTATACTCTCCACCCGGCACAGCCAGAAGAGGCTGGTTCCTCTCTAGGTTTCTTCCTAGGTTCTGGCCTTTCCAGGGAGTTTTTCCTAGCCACCGTGCTTCTACACCTGCATTGCTTGCTGTTTGGGGTTTTAGGCTGGGTTTCTGTACAGCACTTTGTGACATCAGCTGATGTAAGTCGGGCTTAATAAATACATTTGATTGATTGATTGACACTCACACAAAACCTACACACATACAAACACATGCACACACACACACACACACACACATACACACACACACACACATGCCGACACAACAAAAACACACATACATATACACGTTTACACTCATCATTACACTCACGGTTACACTCATTTGCTGCTGCTACTCTGTTCTTTACTTGACTATTCCATGCGAGAAATTGCCAAGAAACTGAAGATCTTTACTTTAAGAATTCAAAAGTCCAATTCTTGTCTTTCATAATTTGGTCCGATATACTTGGATGTGTAGTGTCAGCATTCCTCCCTAAATTTGCTTATCTTGCCAATGAAAAAGCTATTTGAAGTAGTTTACAATATCAGTGGGCTTTGTGATGAATGAGCCATCTGATTCAATGAATGAAGGAGCCGAGTTGGCTTTTTTCACAAATATTTCATTTAAGGTACCCCAAAGCTTTTTACTATCATTATTTATATTGTTTGTTTCATAGTGTAGTTTATTTTCATTTTTATTTTGTTTAGTCACAGATTTCTTAATTTGCAGTACGTTTGCCAATCAGTTGGGCTGCCAGACTTAATTGCCATACCTTTTGCCTCATCCCTTTCAACCATAACATTTTTCAATTCCTCATCAATCCAAGAGGATTTAACAGTTTTTACAATCATTTTCTTAATGGCTTATTAGTAACTAAGTTGTATTCGGTGCGTGTGACAAATACCATTTGATTTGATGTGTGCGTGCGTGCATTCTTTCTCGTTGCCTCAGTGGGGTCTTTACTCCACAGTGTGAGAGCTACTGCACAGATAGAGCTAATAGCGTCAGTGGACAGTTGTGTTCCCAGCCGTGTCTCCTGAGATGTGGGTGTGATGTTCACTACAGCAGAAGTGCAAAGGGCTCTGATTACTCCCTACTCCCTCAGCTGCTTCACGGTTATGACAAGCTCTCTCTCTAGACCGTGAGACCCTAACTTCCTTCTCTCTGAGGGCCCGCAGGAAAAAAACAAAGGCTCTGAGAACCTATTACACCCACAGAGAAGCCTTCTCAAGTGAGATAGCAATCCTCTATCATACAAAACGGTCAATACTTTTGTCACATAAGAGCAAAATAACAGAAAGACTATGCCAGATACTCGCAAGACCATAAGACCACAAAAACACATTACCAAACACAATTCATACCATTCCACTTTTACATGCCTAACAATAAGTCAACTTTTCCAAATACGTGATGTTGAGGCAGGCAATTCAATTTGAGGTAAAGAACTTGTCCCCCTCCACCAACCCACTAGAGTGAGATAATAATATATCAATCTGCCCTGATAGGCAGTCTCTGTCCAACTTTACATTAGGTTATTTGGTCGAAATGGGTAAATAGTTCCATTAGACCCACAGGGGAGGCATTTCTCAGGCTGCCTAATTGAGGAGTGACAGGGCAAATGACTCACGTCCTGTAAGGGGTCCCAGTGGTGCCAATTAACATCCTCATTACAGTTGGCAATGCTTAGTGTTTCAGTCCTCGGTTCTGTAAGCATGTCCAACCTCGGCCCTGTTTACATGGGACATAAGGAGTTACCTTGTTGTTCACTTAGAGACATTCCTAATAGTACTGTAGGGTATAGTCAAGTCAAATATCGGTATGAGCAAACTGATATACTGTGTAGGCCTATTTGCTTGACGTTTGTAAATATATAAATCAATACTAAAAACAAGAACATCAATACATGTCAAAAGCAGAAGCACGAGAGTTTCTCAACAGCTTTTACAGTAACCTGCACAGATACAAGACAAACACCAGACACGAGAGGGAGTTCAAATCCTGTGAGAAGTAGAGATTATGGGGAGAGAGGGCGTGAGAGGAGGAGAGTCTCCTACTGTCTCACTGTTTCCAATGGGGTTCATTCATCATCCTGAGAATCCACATGCTCAACATGTTAGTCGTGGAAATGTAGCCATGTCTGAATAGATCTTGATGGATTACCTGCATACTTCAGATCTGGTCCAAACTGAGACAGGCAGACCTGGGTTCAAATACTATTTACATCTTTTTTAAACTTTTTTTTTGGGGGGGGGGGGTTGTATTGCACCAAGCTCAATTATTGCAAGTAGTATTTGAACCCAGGACTCTTCACCGGCAGTTGTGTTTCACTCAAAGTGTGAAAAACTCTCTGGACACACCCTGAATACACTGTTTCAGTAGGAATGTAGATGTGCCATTAGTGAATACAGTTCTGGGATTCTATTATGGTAGCATTCTGTCTTCTACTAAGCAACTAACCCATCATCAGTGTGCCTCATCGTAGGCTACCTCATACAAATACCCATACAATCACAATGTATTTTAGTCAACATGTTCAATCAAACAAATCTTGCCCAACAAAGTGCTGTTTATGCAAGAGTTTGACAGACGTGTGCTTGTGTTGTCCAACAAGCTTTTTACATGCCTGCAAGCACCACTTAAGTTATCTATAATAACAGTCAAGAGCTGTCATTACAATGGGCACTCAAGATCATGTGCTGTGAAAATCACAAGGGTGTGAGGTAATATACAAATCCAATGTTATTTGTCACATGCTCCGAATACAACAGGTGTAGTAGTCCTTACCGACAAGCCCTTAACCAACAATGCAGTTTTAAGAAAAATAAGAGTGGAAAATATTTACTAAATAAACTAAAGTTAAAAAAAATAAAAAAAATAACAATAACGAGGCTATACTATATACAGGGGATACTGTGAGGGGGTACTGGTTAGTCGAGGTAATATGTACATGTAGGTAAGGGTAAAGTTACTATGCATAGATAACAAACAGCGAGTAGCAGTAGCGTAAATCTTGTTTTAAAAAAATGTTTTTTTTATTTTTATTTATTTCACCTTTATTTCACCAGGTAGTCTAGTTGAGAACAAGTTTACATGGAGTAAACAATTATATATACAATGTCTATATACATTGTGTGCAAAAGGCATGAGGGGGTAGGCGAATAATTACAATTTTGCAGATTAACACTGGAGTGATAAATGATCAGATGGTCATGTACAGGTAGAGATATTGGTGTGCAAAAGAGCAGAAAAGTAAATAAATAAAAACAGTATGGGGATGAGGTAGGTAAAAATGGGTGGGCTATTTACCGATAGACTATGTACAGCTGCAGCGATCGGTTAGCTGCTCAGATAGCAGATGTTTGTAGTTGGTGAGGGAGATAAAAGTCTCCAACTTCAGCGATTTTTGCAATTCGTTCCAGTCACAGGCAGCAGAGAACTGGAACGAAAGGCGGCCAAATGAGGTGTTGGCTTTAGGGATGATCTGTGAGCTACTCCTGCTGGAGCGCGTGCTACGGGTGGGTGTTGCCATCGTGACCAGTGAACTGAGATAAGACGGAGCTTTACCTAGCATGGACTTGTAGATGACCTGGAGCCAGTGGGTCTGGCGACGAATATGTACATTTACATTACATTTAAGTCATTTAGCAGACGCTCTTATCCAGAGCGACTTACAAATTGGTGCATTCACCTTATGACATCCAGTGGAACAGCCACTTTACAATAGTGCATCTAAATCTTTTAAGGTGGGGGGGGTGAGAAGGATTACTTTATCCTATCCTAGGTATTCCTTAAAGAGGTGGGGTTTCAGAGGTGGGGTGTCTCCGGAAGGTGGTGATTGACTCCGCTGTCCTGGCGTCATGAGGGAGTTTGTTCCACCATTGGGGAGCCAGAGCAGCGAACAGTTTTGACTGGGCTGAGCGGGAACTGTACTTCCTCAGTGGTAGGGAGGCGAGCAGGCCAGAGGTGGATGAACGCATAACATAGATTCTTGGTTGTGATGGAGATGTGAATATTAAAGACTAACTTGAACTCAACCAAACCTTGAAACCCAAGGGCCTAAGCATATACAGTGCCTTCAGAAAGTATTCAGACCCCTTGACTTTTTCCACATTTTGTTAGGTTACAGCCTTATTCTGAAATGTATTTAAATGGTTTCACCCCCCTCAATCTACACACAATATCCCATTATGACAAAGCAAAACCAGGTTGTTAGAAATATCACATTTACATAAGTATTCAGACCCTTTACTCAGTACTTTGTTGAAGCACCTTCGGCAGAAATTGCAGCCTCATACCTGTTGGGTATGACGCTACAAGCTTGGCACACCTGTATTTGGGGAGTTCCTCCCATTCTTCTCTGCACATCCTCTCAAGCTCTGTCAGGTAGGATAGGGAGCATTGCTGCACAGCTATTTTCAGGTCTCTTAAGAGATGTTCGATCGGGTTCAAGTCCGGGCTCTGGCTGGGCCACGGATTTATTACTTGTCCCGAAGCCACGTCTGTGTTGTCTTGGCTGTGCTTAGGGGTCTTTGTCCTGTTGGAAGGTAAACCTTCGACCCAGTCTGAGGTCCTGAGTGCTCTGGAGCAGGTTTTCATCAAGGATCTCTCTGTACTTTGCCCATTCATCTTTGCCTCGATCCTGGCAACCCCGTAGGGATGGTGCCAGATTTCCTCCAGATGTGACGTTTGGCATTCAGGCCAGAGAGTTAAATCTTGGTTTCATCAGGCCAGATAATCTTGTTTCTCATGGTCTGAGAGTCTTTAGGTACCTTTTGGAAAACTCCAAGCGGGCTGTCATGGGCCTTTTTACTGAGGAGTGACATCCATCTGGCCACTCTACCATAAAGGCCTGATTGGTGGAGTACTGCAGAGATGGCTGTCTTTCTGGAAGGTTCTCCCATCTCCACAGAGCAACTCTAGAGCTCTGTCAGAGTGACCATCGGGTTCTTGGTCACAAAACGGATGGCACTGTTATAGACTGCATCCAAGTTGTTGAGTAAGGTGTTGAAGGCTATTTTGTAAATGACATCTCCAAAGTCGAGGATCGGTAAGATGGTCAGTTTTACGAGGGTATGTTTGGCAGCATGAGTGAAGGATGCTTTGTTGTGAAATAGGAAGCCAATTCTAGATTTAACTTTGGATTGGAGATGCTTTATGTGTCTGGAAGGAGAGTTTACAGTCTAACCAGACACCTAGGTATTTGTAGTTGTCCACATATTCTAAGTCAGAACCATCCAGAGTAGTGATGCTGGAACGGGCAGGCAGGTGCAGGCAGTGATCGGTTGAAGAGCATGCATTTAGTTATACTTGCATTTAAGAGCAGTTGGAGGTGTTGTCTGCGTGGATCAGAGACGCACCAACAGCAAGAGCGACATCATTGATATATACAGAGAAGAGAGTCGGCCCAAGAATTGAACCCTGTGGCACCCCATAGAGACTGCCAGAAGCCCGGACAACAGGTCCTCAGATTTGACACACTGAACTCTGTCGGAGAAGTAGTTGGTGAACCAGGCGAGGCAATCATTTGAGAAACCAAGGCTGTTGAGTCTGCCGATGAGAATGTGGTGATTGACACTGTAAAAAGTCTTGGCCAGGTCAATGAATATGGCTGCACAGTATTGTTTCTTGTTTCTTCTTCTTCGATGGCGGTTAAGATATCGTTTAGATCCTTGAGAGTCGCTGAGGTGCACCTATGACCAGCTCTGAAACCAAATTGCATAGCGGAGAAGGTACGGTGGAATTCGAAATGGTCTGTGATTTGTTTGTTAACTTGGCTTTCGAAGACCTTAGAAAGACAGGGTAGGATAGATATAGGTCTCTAGCAGTTTGGGTAAAGAGTGTCCTGCCCCTTTGATGAGGGGGATGACCGCAGCTGCTTTCCAATCTTTGGGAATCTCAGATGACACAAAAGAGAGGTTGAACAGGGTAGTAATAGGGGTTGCAACAATTTCGGAAGATAATTTTGGAAAGTAAGGGTCCAGATTGTCAAGCCCGGCTGATTTGTGGGTGTCCAGATTTTGCAGCTCTTTCAGAACATCATCTGACTGGATTTTGGAGAAGGAGAAATGGGGAAGGCTTGGGCGAGTTGCTGTGGGGGGAGCAGTGCTGCTGACCGGGGCAGGCGTGGCCAGGTTGAAAGCATGGTCAGCCGTAGAAAAATGCTTATTGAAATTCTCAATTATAGTGGATTTATCGGTGGTGACAGATTTTCCTATCCTCAGTTCAGTGGGCAGCTGGGAGGAGGTGCTCTTATTCTCCATTAACTTTCCGATGTCCCAGAACTTTTTGAATTTGTGTTGCAGGAAGCAAATTTCTGCTTGGAATAAGTTAGCCTTGGCTTTTCTAACTGCCTGTGTATATTGGTTGCTAACTTCCCTAAAAAGTTGCATTTCACGGGGGCTGTTCGATGCTAATGCAGAACACCACAGATGTTTTTGTGTTGGTTAAGGGCAGTCAGGTCTGGAGAGAACCAAGGGCTATATCTGTTTCTGGTTCTAAATTTCTTGAATGGGGCATGCGTATTTAAGATTGTGAGGAAGGCATTTAAAAAAAATATGGGATGAGGTCGATATCCTTCCAGGATACCCGGGCCAGGTTGATTAGAAAGGTCTGCTCGCTGAAGTGTTTCAGGGAGCGTTTGATAGTGATGAGTGGAGGTTGTTTGACCGCTGACCTATGAGGATGCCCGTGTTTACGGCATTGGGGTTGTACCTGGTAGGTTCATTGATCATTTGTTTGAGATTGAGGGCATCAAGCTTAGATTGTAGGATGTTAAGGTGTTAAGCATATCACAGTTTAGGTCACCTTGTTGTTTGGGTGCAGACCTGGATGGTAGGACAGAACTCTGCAGGCTATCTCTGCAGTAGATTGCAACACCGCCCCCTTTGGCCTTTCTATCTTGTCTGAAAATGTTGTAGTTAGGGATGGAGATTTCGGAGTTAGTGGTGGTCTTCCTAAGCCAGGATTCAGATACGGCTAAGACATCCGGGTTGGCAGAGTGTGCTAAAGCAGTGAATAAAACATTAGAAGGAGGCTTCTAATGTTAACATGAATGAAACCAATACTTTTATGGTTACAGAAGTCATCAAAAGAGAGCGCCTGGGGAATAGGAGTGGAGCTGGGCACTGCAGGGCCTGGATTCACCTCTACATTGCCAGAGGAACGGAGTAGAAGTAGGATAAGGGTATGGCTAAAAGCCATGAGAATTGGACGTCTAGGACGTCCGGAACAGAGAGTAAAAGGAGCAGGTTTCTGAGGGCGATAAAATAGATTCAAGGTATAGTGTACAGACAAAGGTATGGTAGGATGTGAATATAGTGGAGGTAAACTTAGGCATTGAGTGATGATGAAAGAGATATTGTCTCTAGAAACATCATTGAAACCAGGTGATGTCATCGCATGTGTGGGTGGTGGAACTGAAGGGCTGGATAAGGTATCATGACCAGGGCTAGAGGCTCCACAGTGAAATAAGCCAATAAACACTAACCAGAACAGCAATGGACAAGGCATATTGACATTAAGGAGAGGCATGCTTAGCCGAGTGGTCATAAAGGTCAAGTGAGTAGTGAGGTTGGTTGGGGACACGACAATTCAGACAGCTAGACGAGCCATGGTTATCAAGCTAGCAGAAGATGGAGGTCTGTTTTTAGCCACCGCGTGCATTTCCGTCGGTAGATTAGTGGGTTCCGTGTGGTAGAGGGGACCAATCCAATTGTCAAAATAGTTATAGTTATAGTGGCACAAGAAGATTGTTTGATAGACCTGTTCAGATAGCAGCCGATATGCTCAAGACAGCTAACGATTAGCGTGCAGTTAGCAGATGGGCATTCAGGTTACGTCGCGATGGACGGGCCAGTTGAATAACTCCCTCTGGCAGATAACGTCGGCATTCCAGTACCATTCAAAAGTTTGTAGACACCTACTCATTGAAGGGTTTTTCTTTATTTGTACTATTTTCTACGTTGTGGAATAATAGTGAAGATATCATAACTATGAAATAACACATATGAATCATGTCGTAACCAGAAAAGTGTTAAACAAATTTAAATATATTTTTTATTTGAGATTCTTCAAAGTACCACCCGTTGACTTGATGACAGCTTTGCACACTCTTGGAATTCTCTCAACCAGCTTCACCTGGAATGCTTTTCCAACAGTCTTGAAGGTGTTCTCACATATGCTGAGCACTTGTTGGCTGCTTCCTTCACTCTGCGGTCCAAATCATCCAAAATTATCTCAATTGGGTTGAGGTCGGGTGATTTTGGAGGCCAGGTCATCTGATGCAGCATTCCATCACTCTCCTTCTTGGTAAAATAGCCCTTACACAGCCTGGAGGTGTGTTGGGTCATTATCCTGTTGAAAAACAAATGATAGTCCTACTAAGCGCAAACCAGATGGGATGGCGTATAGCTGCGGAATGCTGTGTAGCCATGCTGGTTAAGTGTGCCTTGAATTCTAAATAAATCACTGACAGTGTCACCAGCAAAGCACCCCCACACCATCACACCTCCTCCTCCATGCTTCACGGTGGAAACCACACATGCAGAGATTATCCGTTCACCTATTCTGAGTCTCACAAAGACCAAAAAATGCACATTTGGGCTCATCAGACCAAAGGACAGATTTTCACCAGTCTAATGTCCATTGCTCGTATTTCCTCGCCCAAGCAAGTATCTTCTTATTATTGGTGTCCTTTAGCCGTGGTTTCTTTGCAGCAATTAGACCATGACAGCTTGATTCACAGAGTCTCCTCTGGATAGTTGATGTTGAGATGTGTCTTTTACTTGAACTCCATGAAGCATTTATTTGGGCTGCAACTTCTGAGGCTGGTAACTCTAATGAACTTATCCACTGCAGCAGAGTTAACTCTGGGTCTTCTTTTCCTCTGGTGGTCCTCATGAGAGCCAATTTCATCATAGCGCTTGATAGTTTTTGCGACTGCACTTGAAGAAACTTTCAAAGTTATTGAAATTGTCCGCATTGACGGACCTTCATGTCTTAACGTAATGATGGACTATTGTTTCTCTTTGCTTGTTTGAGCTGTTCTTGCCATAATATGGACTTGGTCTTTTACCAAATAAGGCTATCTTCTGTATACCACCCCTACCCTGTCACAACACAACTGATTGGCTCAAACGCATTGAGGAAAGAAATTCCACAAATTCACTTTTTAACAAGGCACCCCTATTAATTGAAATGCATTCCAGGTGACTACATCATGAAGCTGGTTGAGAGAATCCCAAGAGTTTGAAAAGCTGTCAAG